>NC_057773.1:12225351-12525351 GCF_014825855.1 Bombus pyrosoma | reverse complement strand
TGGCCATTCTCTTTTACATATTTTCTAGTCCGTCGTGGAACGATTGTACTATTCAATAATAGTTTCCATATCGAGATTTCAAAGCATCTTTTATTCAGAGCACTTCATCTTTTTCCGTTTCTTAACGAGTAGCGTGTCTTGGATCAGATTCCGATATGTCTCTTTATTTTATGTTTATACTTTTATTCTTTCCTCTGCGAAGAAAGAGCGTAGTCTCGATGAAGATTAACTAAAGGACGTAAACGTTTAATTATTTAAAGAAACAACAGCTTTGTGTATTATTTACCATTTTTATCGTGAATTTTTCTTCGCTCTTAGATATAATCTACTATTATTCCAAAATGATACTGTCGTCCTGAGATGATACATTGTCCATGGAATATTTTAAGAGTTGAAAATCCTTAGATTTTACTAACGAGATTGGAAACTGGGACAATTGATACGTAGGAGCGAGGGGAATGTACGAGTTGTAAAATATGATGCCCCATTGGAAGCAAAGAGTAATGTATTATTGATTGTGTGGTTGATCGCAACTTTCAGCACAAGGAAACCGTTCAAGCTTCATTTCCTACGCGCAAGTATCCCCTGAGAAATCTTGCCAAATATATGTTGCTTGAAGTGACGTACCATACGTTTGAAATTACTTCTGCGGTGTGTAGAAAAGACTTTCCTTAAAAATGCCTCATCCAGAAGCGTTTCTTTCCTTCAAATCATGCTCACATAACATCGTGATTTTTAGATACATTAATTTGATATTCCTAAGAAGTATAGCAAAAAGATATGTATGTAAATGTGTCCAAACTAAAATTATCGTGTGCTCATGCCGAAGGTAAATTAATAAACTGGGCGGATCAAGATTAATCACCAATATGTAATTAGAAATTCATTATGCAACCCGTTTCTCTAACACATTCCTACGCAAGAATTCAATAAATTAACGTTACTGATCACACTGTAAATAAATATCTGCAAAACGAGAGAAACAAATCGTTTCGTCGTACACCGCCATCAAACCTTCTGTCTCTGTGTAAATATGTATTTTAATGAACATAACTGAAATAATAGTAGAAATTTTCATCTCGATAACGGTACTGTAATTTGTATATGCTGTATATTTTTGCATATTACGATTTTTGAATCGTTAAACTTAACATAAGTAATAAGAATCGCATAAAAATTCTGCTATCACAGTTTAAAAAGATCCGCCTGCGAAGAGACAAAGTTTCCACGATGTTTCCAACAAACAACATTAAAAAAATGATTCGATAACGAGTGTCGAATAATCGTTGGTTTCCAGAAGACTCGCGGAGAACGAATTTCCACGGAAATTGCCACCTTTTTAAGCTCCAGATCTACGAAACTCTTACGAGGAGCGTTGCGACGCGAACGAAGATCCGCGTCGAATATCGTCGGTCGATCCTCTTGAATGCACGAATTCCAACATTCTCGACACGAGGGAGTAATGCTACCCCCGTTCCATCGAGTAAGTCGCGCGATCGAAGAAGTTCACCTCGCGATGGCGGCCGATTCAAACTTCCAAACTGCGATTTAGTAAACAGCGAGACGATATCGGCCGGATTAAGCGACTTCTCGCAATTCCTCGCTGATTTCCGCGACAGCGACAAAGCAAATGGGCCGCGAATGCTAACGAAATCGCCGAGTTATACGACGTGAAAGGATCGACTGTTTCAGGACCTGTTTTGTACCATAGCCAAGGCGACGAAGTCTTCG
The DNA here is from genome assembly GCF_014825855.1 of Bombus pyrosoma. Lineage (NCBI taxonomy): Eukaryota > Metazoa > Arthropoda > Insecta > Hymenoptera > Apidae > Bombus > Bombus pyrosoma. Next base: position 12,523,620 of record NC_057773.1, on the reverse strand, counting down.
GATCCTGGATACTTTGTTCATCGAGTTTGTACGTTTAAGATTGTTGAATTCTACTTGCTGCGTGTAAAATGATCATCTTACGGACGAAGTCTTGTTTGGTTAACCGTCTCAGGTACCGAGGCCGAGGTACGTTTTAACATTATTAGCAAAACAAATTTTATTCTTCAAGTTTCGTACTTTACGCGTTTAAGAATGAAAAAGAAACATATTTCTGTTAGGTTTTTAGAATTGTTGATATTCAAGAATATTTATGTTTATCGCATTTACACCGGAATGTATGCAGTTGTTTATCGCGTAACAATTGTGAAATAGGAGCAGTGTAAAAATTGTGTCGGAAGGAATTAAAAATAGAAGTTAAAAGTGCTTCTTAGTTTGAGAATAGAATTTTTTTATTTATTGTTTGTATACATTTTACAATTTGTCCATTAGGACATTTGGTAAAATATTATAGTTTAATATTTGATAAAATATAGCATGTGGATGGTTACCCCCAGCGGGACTCCATCTTCCAGGTTGTTTATTGTTCTATTATGAGGTCTGCAGGATGCTTCTTCTTCAGTCTTCATTCTATTATTGTTTTATTCGTTTCAGCAACCAGCTGATTTGGGTGTATTGAAAGTCTTTCTTTATAATTTTTTGCATATCTGGCGATTTCCTCTTTGACTGTTGGAATTTTTAATTCTTTTCGTATGTCTTCATTTCTGACGTACCATGGAGCGTTAACTATTGTCCTTAAGATTTTTGCTTGCTCTGTTTCTATTTTATTTATGTGACTCATTGCTGCCATCCCCCAAAGTGGGACTCCGTATGTCCAGATTGGTTTGATTATTGTTTTGTATATATTTAGTTTACTCATTATGCTTAATTTAGATTTTCTATTGATTAACCAGTACATCTGCTTCATTTTTTCATGTATTCTGTTTGTTATTGATTTTATGTGATGCTTCCATGTAAGGCGTGTGTCTAAATGTATTCCAAGATATTTGACATACTTTGTTTGTGCTATGTGGGCGCCATTTAGTTGGATATCTGGTGTTTCTCCTTTTCTAAGCGTAAATGTTATGTGAGAATAGAATGGCAGATAGAAATATACTTAGAAACGTGAATATAGATAATTTGAGATAATGTTCTTCTAGTGACAGATCGTTGTTCTATGTTTAAACTGATAACACACGAGATGAAATAAGCAGTTTATCATGAGTGTTGATATAGGACACCATCTATCATGATTAAAGCTGTGTACCATGCATAATGCATAACACATTTTCATTATGTTGACTGTCTTTAAAATTTAATCCCGTTAATATTATCCAAGCATGCAATGCGTTTTCCCTTAATTTTAATATTCACAACTGTTCTTTACGATATTCATACAGCTGAATGTGTTAATCGTTAAATAAAATTTAATTATTATAACGTTGTAAAATTTGCAAATAATTTCCACGTGAAATCTTCAAATTCCACGTTTATTAACTGGAAAAGTTTATTTTCACGAAACCATGTTCTTCGACCTTCTTTCAAATCGTGGCCTCAATAAGTTATGATTTAAAGAATCGGCATCTGACTCTTTTCAGTTTGTTTAATTATAATAATTATCGACATTGTCAACAGCACGGTTATTAGCGACGAAAAAAGTTGTCGAATTATTTTGCTGGTCATTTCTGAGTTTTTAATAAATTCCAATAGATCGTAAAACTCGTAAGCGATCGATGAAAAACATTTCTTTTTTACAACATCTTCTATCAAAACCAACAACAGCCAACTAAGTCAAATAAATCTACCAAAATATTAATCTGACAACATTTTGCTACTTTATAGTTCATATTTTATACTTTTTAGTCCCTCGTCTTCGACGCAATGAGCATATGTGAAAATATGGAGTTCCAGCATGCTTAAAAATTACGCGTATAGTACAACGTTGCATTTTGGCGCAGAATGATTTACGTGGTTGAACAATTCCATTGTGGCTGCTTGTAAGCAACCAAAGTCAAACATCTCACTCACACCATCATTTACGCCAACTGTTAATTAGCGGGATAACATATATAATTTATAACAAACTGCGGTGAGAGGTTCGTGTTCCATAGCAGTGAGAGCCACTGTTGAAACACCAGTACTTCATTGCTGCGAATTTCGACATAAATTCAAGTAAATTCCTAGTCGATTGCTCAGCGTTATTAATTAAACCGAACGCAACGCGTTCGATGCATTTGCTGGTTCGTTCGATTGGCCGAGGAACGCGTAGTAACAATGGTTACCACTTCATTATAATTGTAACTCGCTCACTATGAATTCGTATAATCTGTCGTCGGTACGATGGCCCAGTTACCGAGCGCTGCCCGGAAATTGGAATCGATTTCCGAGTACCAAAGAATTGCTTATAATTAGCTGAAAGCATTGAAAATAATTTCAACTTGTAAAATGTATAGTCACGTTTATAGATATTCGGACACTTACTGCACTCCTATGTAACGTGATAATTGATTTACAGTGGCGCACAAAATTGTCCGAATATTTATAGACGCTATATTGAAATGTATCATTTTGAAATTTTATTAGCACTGCAAGCAGACTACCATGATTACATTGTTCAAATTTGAAAGCGATCTGAAAATGTATGTATAGAAATTTATTAGATATTTAGTACAAGTACACATTTGATAGAAATCGTACGAATATTTAAGCAGGCAATTATCCATTATATTAATAAACCTCGATACTTAACGAGACCATCTTTAACCTCCTTTATACGTTTAATGTTAATGTTTTCTACCGCAGTAAATATCATGTAATGTTTACATACATTTTTCAATCGGTTTCAAATTTTACCAATATTATGGCGACACACGCGTCTTATTATTGTTAATGAAATTTCCAAGCGTTTTATATGAGCTAAGCAATATACACAAATCTTCGATGATAAGTCTTCAGACGGTCGAACAATTACACAATAAAATTGTCGTAAGTTTAAACACGTACGATCTGACGACCATAAATATTCTGATCAGCAACAGCTTCTCCATATTTCTCTAGAAATACTGCCAGAAATCGCGAGACCGTTTGCTTCTGCGAGCCATCCGGAACCGGAAATTCTCGCAGACGAAGTTCACTCGGCGAACACGCGAGCAGCGGTTAATGCAGCGCGCGGAAATATTCTACGGGGCAAAAATACGACGGCGGTTCCCCTTTGCTTAGATTTCATTTCCAGGCTGGCGACTAGCCAAGGAGTTTCGATACAAAAGCCGTGAATCCGCGAAACGTATCGAAAAAAACCCTCGCGGTGGAATATTCGCCGAGTGAGACCTGATGTTTTTAACGTTACTAGAATACTCCTACACGCTGTAAAAGGCTTCTGACGGCATAAGAAAATTTAACCTCTGACGGGACTGTGGATAACGATGACTTGCACTGATCGATATTATTCGAAGAGACGCGACAAACGTTGTACGTTTCATACAGTTTCTCGAAACGAGTGATTTCGATAAGCAGAGAAATTCGATCTTACTTCGGAGCGTATTTTAAAAGTATTAATTTACTTTCGGGATGTCTCACAGGATTCTGGCAATTTTACAACGTTTTGTAAAAAATTCTTCAATTCCTTGCGACCACAACATCATAAACATATTGACATACATCAAAATTTAGTATCATTCCTGCAATTGTATCTACGTGGAATCACCTGTTGACTTTATGAATAATTCGAAATAAATATTACAATTAACGTACAAACGATAGCATCATCTGTGCGTTTTAACCATTTATCTCAATGATATTCTTTAACGAGTCTAAAATGGTAGAATCTCAAGCCGAGATTCCTTTGAACTCTTAAATTCCATGAAACGCTTTTGGTGTGTACACAAAAGGGAATAAAACGGACGCTGTAAAACAGTTACAATCTTTTTACCACTTTACAAACGTTAAAAGAACGCTCGAGAGGAACGCATATATGTGCACGTTCGTCCCATAACGCGCGTTAAGGAAGATTACGTGAAATTGTTGGCCGCGTAAATACACGCGAGGCGTTTAACGTCAAAATCCGGGTCTGGTTTTCCCTATTTAGATTTAATTCCCGTGTTGGAGGCCAGCCAAAGAATCGTAGTGTACAAGCGAGGCACAGTCTGAAAGTGTGACGTTCGTTATATCGATAGAATCGTGGCGATTATAACGATCTATCGTATTATCCGGAACCGTGTCACCGGAATTTTCTATTTTTCCTTCCTTTTCTCGACGTATTCGGGATACTTCCAGAAAGTTTATGAAAACCAAGCCATTCAAAACACTTCGGTCCACTCGTGATACCATTTTCGTTGCAACCGTCAACAGTGAATTCGCGAAAAAGCTCATAGTATTTACATTCCATCAATTTTTCGCGGAACAATGTGTTCGAAGATTGTTTGGCTTGCAAATGGAATGACATTTTTCCAATGGTTGTATTATTGAGGTAAATGGAAATGAACAGGAAAAAAAAAAGAATCGTGTTTGACTTGATGTTTTTCGATATTACGCGTCAAAAATTCTCTGTTGATTTACCCTCGTGTGTTGTCACAATATACAGTTGACGTAACAGGTACACATAAGCAATTTTTCTAAAATTAATATCGATAAATTGAAAGTTCCGAGCAAAGTAACAAACGAGCGGTAAAAAGGTTCATCCTTTTTTCTTTCTGCAGTAATTTTATAGTATAACGAGTAAATATTGTAAGTCATAATTAGACTATTACGAAAATGTATAGAATATACGTAATATGGAAAAATATAAGGAATAAAGTAAACGAAAATAAAATAGCCGTAACAATGCTTAGAGGGTGGAACGAGCCTCTATTTAAATATAGTTGTGCTCGTGATAACATGAATTTGCATAAACACAGCCTAGTTACAAAACACTGCGACATATAAGCAAATGAAAATAATAAATAAGCCAAGATAAAAGTAAAAACATTTTCTTTCCTCCTCTTTCAAATTTCTTCGAATAAGTTTTAGCACATTTAATTCGTCGGTGATTCCATCAAGATGATGCACTACGCCATTAGCGCAACCTCGCGTTCAATTGAAACGCGTGCTAAATTCGTCCTTAGAACGAAACGACGAAGAAGTGGAAGACGTTGAATTTCTTTCTCGTCGGTTTTTCTGCCGGTAGGCGACAATGAAAGGGGACATAAAACCCTTAACGATACGAGACAGGAGGAAAAAGCTCGTGAAGCCCGGCGACGATTGAGATAGTAAGCTGTAATTAACTTTCGATGTTCACCGAGACGTTCGATACCGCCCACGTCATCATCCACTTTGTGTTTTGCTTTTCTTGCGCGATGCGATAGCTTTATCTTCTCTTGCTCTTTTTTCCGTCAAACACATAAGCAAGATGGCCTCTGATAATTTAATTAAAACTGTTTTTTTAATCAAGTTGGTATAAATGTAAATGAATTCGTACTTAAGGTCTTAATAAACAATCGAATAGAAGTATTATATCGTTAAATATTTTATTAATTAGATTAGAAAAGATTTTAACTCTAAGGAGACATTTAGTATTCTTGTTTGTATAATTAATAATCCTCGACAGCACCGTTATGTTTTTCTTTTTCCCCGTTTTATATATTTAAAAATGATTATTATAATAAATTTGTTCTACTATATAACAAAGTATGTCTACGCTTTATCAATCAAACTGGGGATTTTTTTGAATACGAGGAAATACCTACTAATTTTATTAAATAATTAATCACTTTTATTGTATCTCTATCTTATATTCTCTATCTTTAAACATTTTTATCGTAATAAATTCGTTGTATTAAATAACCTCTTATTTTTTATACAGAAATCGTTGTATTTTTGAAGCTTATTTAAATTCGTCATGAAATGGACATACACGCAGATATTTATTGCACTAACGTTATCACTAGCGTCCGATATACGCGGATAGAAGTAAATATAAAATATAGTAAAATAAATTGGGAAACAACGCATGAAAAAGGATTTGTGTCTTCTAGTAAATTCGAAGAAGAGGAGCGTAAATTTCAAGCGTGACGGTATCTCGGCAATAATTTAAGTTTATCCTTTAAATACCACTCTTAAAAGTTTTCGTATTCACCCGCACATAAATTAAAATACCAAAATGTAAATGTTCCCATAAACATCACAGGGATTTAATCGTGATATTCGACACAACGTGTATCTTCTATATACGTAGAAACGAAATTTTCTCTGCTTTATTTTTGTTACGTTTTACACGTTATTATTATTTATCAAATGGATTGCGTTTGACGGTTCGACAAAAGGTCCGACGGGATTTCGAAGCATCACATAAACGTGCACACCGTGAAACGTTTCCCGTTGATATTGCCAAATGAGACAGCGAACATCATGGATACCCCTCGACTATCCTCACGGGGAATTGGTTGTTCGCGACGAGGAATTTTCTTCGGGAAGAATCGCGTGTGCTTAAACCAGGATTCCTATGGCGACAGGAAGGAAAAGTGGAAACAAGAATGAATATTATCTAGCCTGTCGTGAGAATTTCTGTGAAAGGCGATTCAACGTTTAATGAAAAATATACGAAAGAAAATTTTACGTAGAAAATTGCCAGTTGGTTAGGTTTCTAAAACTTTTTGAAATTTGGCATTTCCGTAGAGTGATATTCAAATAAAATTCAAATATATGTTACAGGAAATAATTACTTTGAATTCTGAAATTGTAATAATTTAATAATTTTAAGGTATTAGAATTTCCATTTTTTGATACTCCGTTTAAGTGTATATTTTATTTGTTTTTTTTTTTTTTTTTTTTTTTACATATCAGAAACAATTTCCAAGTTTAGAGAGGATTTGAACTTACATTTTTTCATCTTCTTCTTTTTTTCATCAAAGTTGAAAAATATTTCTGTAAAATTTAACGTCAGATTTCGAATAAAGTACAAAAAGAATTTCTTTGAAGCTAGAAACTTGCGAGCAATTATATCTATTACCAAAAACACTAACTTTTGTCAATTCGTTAATATGTCAAAATGAAATGAAGTAAAAATTGTAGAGTTCGTGAATCATTTAATAAATGTTTCAAATATATCTGGTCACTTCGTCACAAATAACGATAGATTAAGAGAAAATTATTTACGATAAGTATCGAGTTTCACATATTAATCTCTGGCTATCCAGATCGCTGACTGAACATTAATAGAAATATTTAATTCATTTATAAGCAAACTTATCTCTGTTCGTGGTTCGTTTAACAAACGCAGTAATCAAACATTTGCGCGACGGATGCTTCACTTTTCAATTTTGTATCTTAGCCACGACTACCGTTGACTATTCATACTGTTTTCAGTTTACTATGCTTTCAAATTGTAACGAATATTCAGACAAGTTAATGTAATGCGCCTCGAAAATCAACAATTTTCCTCTTGAAAATTCCAAGATACACATTCGTGTCTCAGACTTGTCAAAGTTTTTACACGTGTCTTTTGAGTAATGGAAAATAAAGTATGGATAGATGCAAGTAGGCCAATTTGTATGCGTTTCTCTCTGAGAATCACGATTGAAAACTATATTTGTTTAACCTTATTCCTATCAAGAACAAAGATTCGTTCATTAAAATGGCTATAATGAAAATAGTTGAATAATAATTTGTCAAATACTTAATACACCATTTTTTCACAATATTTCTCTCGTTTTTATATTCGTATCGAGTCGTTCAAAAAAAAAAAATTGCAACATTTTCGAGTTTGGAAAACGATTATTTATTGGACTAGGAATAACGAGATTTTATTTGAATATAATTGCATCTTATTTTCAAATAAACATCACAACTTTCATTACAATCTTACTCGAACAATCTTATAATTTCACTGGAACAACCACAAACACTGTAGCAACTTTTTATCCGCAAATGCGTACAGATACGCGCAATGAATTTCTTATCATTCAGGAGAAACAGTCACAGTCCCCTGATATGATAAACAACATGAGCAATAAAATGTATGTACATGAGCATACAACTGAATTTTACACAATCAGGCGAAACTACAAGATACGTAGCAGCATCCATTTCGATAGTATCTTTCATCCTCACGTATTCTTTAATCAAACAGAATATGAACGAGCTACTATACGTAATAAAAGACGAGAAAAACAAATGCAAGGGCGCAAAAGCTGAGTATAGATCCAGAGGTGGATAAAGATTGCGCGAACGTAAAGCCCTAAACAAAAAAGAAACAGAAGCAGCAAGAAAACAAAACGCATGACCGTTATCTGCTGCTTTCTGGTTAATTAAATTTGCATTTGTTTCACTTTGGCGACGCGCCAGGATCATCCGGCTGTATCCCTGCTCGTCGATCCCTCGACAGGCCGTAAGTATGGCCAAGCGCAACCTACGCGTAGCGTCTCGTGCAAGATCTGTAAGCTGAAGGGAAAAAGGAAATCCCTTAATCCCGCAGGAACGTTGTCCTTCCCATGGACCACTTTGTCAACTCGCTGCGAGGCAACTTTCAACGTACACACGCGGCCACATCTTCGGTTTGTCGTGGATACTCCGGTTGAACGTATCGAGAGCTGCACACTGTCGGAGATTAGACATTTTACGTACGTTATAGGAAATAATTGTTTTTAGTATTAAAAGTAATGGAATTGTCTAAACAATCGTTGAAGTTCGGAATTTCTGAATTTAAGTTGATTTAAATTTTTGAGCGAAACACAGGGGTAAACGTCGAGACCTGCACTTTTGCTATGCAAAAGTAATTATCAAATAAATTTATAAATTCATTGCAGAGAATAACTATTTTTAATTCGAAGAGTAATAGAATTTTCTAAATTCATAAATCCGTAAAATTTTGAAAACATAGGTACATGGATCTGTGTATGGAAGTTGTAAGTTATGTGGTGAATTCCAGAGAATTAAATGGCTCTCTGAGGCCTACAGTTAGTTTCAAGAGACTCGTTTGTGGAAAAATCTAGGAAATTTTAATGTCAAGTCCCACTTTGACGAAAGGAATGTTAGCGAGAGGCGGAAGAAACAGAAAGTTGAATTTTTTTCCGGACTCTGAGAGATTTCTTTTAGGGTCGTTGAAAGTTGATAAAGCGGTGGTTCTTAGGAGTTGGAAACAACTTTTTGGTGTTTTAGGATTCGGAAACGGTGCCTGAGCTTCTCCTTCTTGAGGGCTACATAAACAGAAATTATGAAGAAGTATTACGAAGAATCTTTTTAATTTAGGAAATGAGTTCACGATGAAAGTGTCAACAAAAATAATATTAAAGTGAAAAAATTCATCAAACGAAGCTTATTTTTTCAAGCTACATAAGCGAACAGAATTTGAATGAATTAAAGGAATTGAAATAGTATAGCGCGTTGAACGAATTAAAGAAATTAAAATAGAATTCGTATAAGCATACAAATTTCCTAGAAAATTGTAATCGTTGGAAGCATAAATCAGCCATTTGCAGATACGATAAAAAAATGATAAGAATTTCACAATACTACATAAAAAAAGACACTTGTAGTAAATACGTTCATGAAATAAAATATGAAATAAAAGAACAATCGTAGTAGATACGCAGTTTTATGAAACATAGGAAAAGGGCCGTAAAAGTGAAAGTATAAATCGATAAGAAAAGGAATTCAGGTTTACCAAGGAAGCTTTTCGTGAAATAGGAGATCCACTGTTACGTTAACTATATTTGAACGTGCATCAGTGATACAGTATGTGGATTGGTGATAAAAAAAAAAGTGTGAATAGAGTAAAAAAAGCATAAAGGTTTTTCGTTTGAATAAGAATCGAAGGAATATTGTGAGTCATCGAAGAATTATATCGCAGCAATAGGGAAGCAGCTCTGCTTTTTATACATTTTTTATTGTATATCGTATCTTATTAGTATCTTATTAAAAAAGATCTTCCACTTGTTGTAAGACGAAGAATAGATAGCAAATGATATTGTTTGTTCTTGAACTACAAAGAATTCATATATCGTACGTTACGATATAGAAAACTAATTAATAAATAGAAACCTCGTAAATGATAAAATTCATTTCTTTTCGCGTGTACATTTATTTTCCTCATCGATAAATTCTACGTTCTACTAGTAATAGTCATAATACATTTAAAATATGCACGAGTCGACTAATTGCTATACGTATAATCTATTTACTAATCTATAATTATTAATTCGATCAAATTTGGTATTAATAATCTGTCGAATATTCCAGTTACGACTATAAAATAAATCGTGGTATCTGTTAAACACATCGCACGAAACACCTGAATCAACACCTTTACGTTGGTTTTCCCTTGTCCAACAAAAATTGTCAGATAACAGATAATAAACAGTGAATTCGAAGAAGCAAGGCGCATTTCTGGTACACGGGCTGTCAGTCAGATGGTTCAGAAATTCGATTGAAAAGAGCGCAGCACGCGATACGTTCATGGGACAATGCCGATTTCCCTTCTGTTTCATAAATCCGCCATGGATTCGTTCCACACAGGACGTGGCGGCCTGGCTGCGTATACATTATCGGAGAGTGCAAGCTCGCTCGCGCACTCGTGCAACGCGAATGCGTCTATACGGTGGCGGATAAGTTATAGGTCCCGTAGCGAGCCGTAGATCCCATGGACGCAGACGTACTGTGATCATTATCTGCGAATTTATGAGGCTAGTCGCAGCGGCGCGATTTCGCGTGCCAGCGCACCTGTTAAAAGGCCCTATGAAATCTATCGGATGCACCCTCGCGAGCGGCGCGTCGTTTAATCAACGAAATAATTGCGAATGCTTAACAATCCCGTAAATTCCACTTAATCAGTGACTCACCAAATATATCAGCTTTTACGAATTATCGGAATTTTTAGAATCTTTTAATTTTCGTTGATTTTCGTTCATTGCGATTCAATGGTAAATGATAAACAACACATGCTGTGAGTTTGGATTCGTGTTACGAGCAAAGTCGATAAGATAAGACTTGAAAAATTACCATGTATACGTCAATTTTCATTCGTAATTCTTTATTATACGCGACTGGACAATCGTTAGAGGGTTATTCTACGTACGCGTAGCAAGTTTGTGAACCAGTAGACAGGTTATGACATATGACAATGTTTGGAAGGGATTTGCCAACGACAGAGTTTGTAACATTTGATTCGGGGAACTGACAGTATCGAGAGGATTTGTACTTTTTGACAAAATCACGTGAAATATAGTCGATCTGTGGTTCAGTTTCTAACCGTTCCTATCGCTACTATTTCTTCTGCTCTTTTATTGCCGTAGTTCCTTTTATGGCATCCGTGTGCCGTTTTTCTATTTCTGAAATTTCTTTCTTCCAGTGCTCGTGCTACGCTTTCTTTTAATGCAGCAATATCTTGTTTAGTGAAGTCGTGCGTCGTGTTTTATTTTGAGAATTTCTTCCTTCTTAGTTAAAAGGTTGATATCGATCGGTATCCTATATGGTTTCTTAGCTTTCAGAGTTTGTTTTTCAATATCCTCGTGCCATTTTCTTTTAATCCTACGAAATATATCATTTTATTTCTGGAATGTCTACCTTTTTTTTTTATTGCTAGTTAGAAAGTTCACTTGCCTGGCTGTGGTATTTTATTTTTTAAGTTTCATTTTTTACTACTCCTATAATGTTTTCTTTTAATGCTACAATATCCTGCTTGGTGATCTTATATCGTGTTTTATCGTCCGAGTTTCTCGCCTTTTTGTAATTTTCCACGAAACATCTTCGTGCCATATTGTTTCTCCGAATGTGAAAGGTACTTTTAAGTTTTACTAATCATAGTAGCGCGAACCCAAGAAGATACTGTCAAAGACAATCCCACGAGACAATAAACTAGCGATGGATAGGATAGCAATAACATCTGGGATGGCTATTAGCTACCGGAATAGATCATTAATGATCACTGAATGACCACACATTCATCTACTCTTCATATATCACACAAATATTCGGTTAAAGGATACTTGTTAAGTCCAGACTAGTACCAGATACCCTTCGCATTTCGAAGAATGAACGTACCAAAAATATAGTAACGTGTCATGCCACGGTATGCGGCGATCAGCGCTTCACATAGAGTAGCATCTAGTTATCAGCACGTACTCGACAGTATCTTCGCACTTGAGACATGTACATAAGCATGTATAGCAGTGCAACCCTCATCTATTTCAGCATATGTGACATATGCTTGTTGCTGCAGATGTCGCATCATCCGATCTTCCAACCAAATCTTCTAACCAAATAGAAATAATTGATATTTTAATACGGTATTATAGTTGAAAAATAGTAAAGAGTTTCGATGTCGCGCAATTGTAAAAAAATACAGGAAATTATTAAGACAAATAATATTTCAATGTCCTCGATATTTCTTAGTATTGTGAAAATTTTCTTGGCAAAAAACAATTTTGGTGACACCAGATTCATCAACGATCTACCGAATTGTGAAACTGCTTTGGTATAAAAAATAGAAAACAAGTCTTATCGTATCCTCCCTCGATAATCTTCAAACAGCATCGCGTTAAGCATTAATAATCAAGAAATTTTATTTAACTCGGTATTCGCAAGAATTATTAAACAATCTCACGTCGTAAACCGTACCATTCATTTCTAACGCCTGTTTTCTCGCAATTAGAGAAAAACGGTTCCCATATAACAGGGAAAAATTGTTATTCTCGAAGCTGGAAGAAAGTTATTAGCCCGAAACTCTAAGCTGCACGCTGCTCGAATTTTTTAGCTAGCTGCGTCATAAACTTATTTCTCAACGATTCGCAGACACACCGCCGCGCTCGGAGACACACGAAAATTGTTAACCGTGCGAAAATTAACACGTGGTACGGCTGACATTTTCGCCGCCTTTCTTTTACAACCAGTCAACTCGTACGAGGGTGAAGAGCTTGGGGATGGGAAAGGATTCAAAGCTCGCTCGTTGAAGTAGCTGAAAGCAAGAGCGAGAGAGCAAACATTTGGACCGCGATGAGAATTCACAATGCGGCCTGGCACTCGCTGCAACTCGACGACTCGCCACAACATTATGTAACGCCGCGTGTTACGCTGTTACGTGCGAAAAACCACGGCTGGCTCGCGCCCCGGACACTTCCGCATCTGCCGCGAAACGGAACTCTCCTCCCCCGCCATCATTTCTCTCCTCTTTCGCGACTAGATCATACCAATTTTCGAGCTCGTTGCCAATTCATATCGAGCCTTTAGTCTTTTACGGTATTTTTATTTAACTTGTTTTTATCTCTCTTTTGTTATCGTTTTCAGAAATTTTGTTTATCGCATCTAAGCAGAATAGAACATTTAATTCGTTAAGATTCAACGTTGTGTTAGTACAGTATATCATTTGTCGCCTCCTTCTAGACAATTCGCATTGTTGAACCTCATTGAATTTATATAACAATTGTGAAACAGAATTCCAATAATTTGCTTAATATTACTTTCTTTTTCTTCCATTCAAATGCTACGATCTTGCGAAATTTGAAGGAACCGAAGTAGCAGTATGTGATAATCTACTGTTTTCAAATTATAGGACTTCATGGAGTGCTTCAAATTTGCGCAGTGAAGATGTTAAAGAACTCGGAAATTCCATTCTAAGGATATTCGTATAACGTTTATCGTCTTTAAATATAATGAAAGGTGTTATAGGAAGATCAATTAGTAAAATTGTGGCAGAGATAAAGGTCAAGTTTCATTATGAACGTCATGTTCAATTGCTTGCAATTCGTTGTAATTTATCTGTCTTTGGTTCTCGGACACTAAATCTGTATAAAGTTCGGAGAAAAGAAGATAAAGTGTGTGTACGTGCGTGTGTTTGCATTTAATTAAAGTATTAGTTGAAAAGAAGTTCCTGAAAAGTTGCATCCGCTGACATGTCCGTTTAATCAGCAGAGGAATTAATCGTATGTGCGTTTAAGATTAGTTATTAACTTATAAAATGAAATTTTACAGTAATTTCGCTTCCAATTTGAAGGTTATTAATTTTACAACGTACAGGAAGGCGTTTTAGCCGGAGAAAAATTGCTGGCGAAATAGAATTTTCCTTTTACCTTTTCTTCTTTAATCGAAACGTATATAAACGATCAGACATTAAAGAAAGATGAATTTTCCAAGAAACAAATACACTGTATCATCTAACAATATTGAAGCAGTTACTATAAAATCCCAATAAGGAACTTGAGGGAAGAAGGTACATCTTCGAGAATTCATTTTCTAAAATGAATTGGCAGGACTTGCACATAACGCAGCAAGTGTCTCTGTATATTAGAAACATCACTTAAAAATATTAAAATCGTAAAAAGCACGGTCCTTAAAATCACTACAGGCACCAGATGCTTGGTACCCTCCTCGTAATTTGTATTTCATTAAATTTCTTTCTCTCCCCTCCGGCTTCATGCTTAACCATCCACGCGGAAGAAGTAGTTTCGAAAAGTTTATACAATTTCGAACGAGAAACGGCTCATATTTCGCGGGAAAATGGATAAACGAGAAGAGGATTGAATTCCAAGCACGAAGAGTGTTCGATGGAAATTGAGATGGCATGACTCTAGACTTTCTCGCAAGCTGAAAAATTTCACCTATCCCGGGATTTGGGGTTAAAAAACGACCAGGGGGGTGACTGACGATCGTTGTAAAGAATTTTCCTGTTGACTCGAATTCTCCTCTCTATCCGCGTTGATTCCCGATCCTTTTTGGAATTGATATTTCACGCCCCTACGTAGAAAGCATTCGAACGCTTGCACACACTTTCCATGAATATATTGTGTCTGTTAGACGAAACATTTTGAAATTTTATCAGCATTGTTGCGTTACTATCATGGTTATATTGGTGAAATTTGAAAGTATACAAGAAATTAGAAGATATTTGGTACAAGTAACGTTTCATAACAAAAATGAGAGTTTAAGAAAAAGAAATTAATAGTAAATGTGTTCAATATAAACTATCAACATGAGTTATATATAAATTATATAAAAATATTCTATCATAGGAAGAATTTTGCTCTTTCATAAAAAACAATGATCGTTTTGATCGCTTTGAAGCGACAGAAAATTCTCCGAATCATCTCAAGTTTCTTTTTCTACGCTTAGAATTTCGCACGCTGGTGTTCAGACACACCATGGAACGCGACAAAGCCGATAACCGGATTTCAAAGACGCAGATCGCCTGCAAATCCTTGGAACTTCGAAATCCACAAGGGTCCAGCGTAAGTTCGTGTAAGAAAAACAGAATGGAACACATCGAAGAGGATGAAATCGGTCGAACGACAGATTAAGGGCGAATTTAGACTTTGGACGTGCATTTCGGATAATTCATCCCCAGTGGGTCGTAAGGTGTAAAGATTGTTTTCATCTATATTTACCCAGTGGACAATAAACAAAGTAAAGCCAACTTCTACTTTTGACTAATCGAATGAATTGATTCGTCCAGTGAAGAGTAGCGAAGAGGCAGTGACAAGTCTAAGTTTATCCAAAAACGACTAACAATGATAGTGAACGACGAAAACCGCGACATCGGTCCAATTTCTTCTCGCAATATAAAATAGACATTCCTTGTGTATTTTTTAAAGATATTTGTTTCTCAATATCGAACAAATATTGCATGTGTATTTAAATATTAAAAAAAGATCGAACCTCTTTTTAATACTCTATGAATATATATTCAACATTTTCTGCTGCCTAGGACTAATTTCGTGACCGTGGATCTGGCTAATATGCCGTCGACATTTTGCAAGCTAGTGAAACGAGTTTAACCAATGAACCGATGTATTGGGTTGGCAACTAAGTGATTGCTGATTTTGTTGTTAAGTGATATTGATAAAATCCGCAATCGTTTAGTTGCCTACTTTTGGGTATTGTTCCAGCTTTCATCTTTCACGTCCACTGTCGATGAATCATTCGCGATGTACATCCAAAGCGAAGAAGTGCAAAATTTGCCTCAAGTAATTCATCCTTTAGCCTTCGTGTTCATTGTCAATTAATCATCCACGCTATACATACATAATATAAAAGTAGAAATTAGCCTTGAGAAAGAGAAGAGGCGATCAAGAAGAGTCTAAGCGTTTAGGGAGTATCAGATATCGTAGATGGCTCTCGAAGACCATGACGAAGGTTGGAGAGGGTCGTGTGATTGGTCCAACGACCCGAACATCCGTCGTTTTGCAACTTGGTCCACCGTTAAATATGGCAACCGACGGGCTGGGCGACTAATGTGATTGCTGGCAGACCGTTAGAGGACGCTAAAAGCACCATGTCGTAAACTCTACGTTCGCGTGCTCGTGGGGTGAGGATGAGAGGGAGGGATAGGGAGGAGAGAGATAGAGAGAAAGCGAGGGAGTCGATAAGCATAGCTATGGACACGCGTGGCATATCGGTTGCTACCGGCTACCAAACTTCTAACACTCGAACGCTATCCAACAAACCCGGTTTCTCGTGTAATTTTGTCGATGGATGAATTTTGTATCGGCTAGATAAAACCCAATACGATCTTTAGACTTTGTTACTGAGATATTTGACACTCGTGCGTTGTATGTTGTATTTTGTTGTATTATTTAGATACCGTAACTTGGGGGAAGATTAGAAGAATCGTTAATGTTGGCGGATATGCATCTTTACTGAGATTTTTACATTCCTATAAAAAGGTCAAACGAAAATGATAGGTTATTAAACGAAAGGCTTATTTAGCAAATTGAAGAAAACGTATAGGGGTAGCATCGCGATCGATATTTCGGATGATAGAACAAACAAAGCGAAGGAAGCTAAATTATTATACAATTTAAAATGTAAAAAGAATGAAAAGTTGAGAACTTGGCTGTGAAATTTAAAAGAGGAACTACTCTGGCATGTATGTATTAAGAAGTAAAATGAAGTAATAAGTAAAAAGTTACAGGATGGAACTTCATGGTACAGAAATCAGGTCAACGGGAATCTCAGAAGAATTCAAGAAGTTACGAAATGTAGGGAATGAAGTAACTTGGATTAGCCGGGGAAATAAGCATTCCTTAGAGCGATAATAATTATCGAAGCTTCGAAAGTTTGTAATTGGTGCTCTCAACGACAGTTACTTGATGGATGGAAATAACTCGTGATACTATTCCAGTGTTGGAATCTGATCTATCATCGTTCCAATACTGTTTAATGATAATTATAAATGACAGATACACGGGAGACTTGTCTATCGATCACTTAAATGCAGCTGATGCGCGGTAAATGAAGTTTGTGATAATACTGTGTATCTTCTTGAGCATCGTTAAGCAAATAAGCCATGAAACTAATTTTATCCTGTGATAAATTTCTTGCTCGTGTACTTTTTCTTTAGATAAAGAAGCTCTTGAATCACGCTTGAGTATCCGTCTGAAGATTTTGAAAACGGAGCAGTATTTTTCAAAGGTATATTCGAACAAGTGTGCAAGATTTGGACATTTACTTCTGAATTATTGAAAATATTCTCAGTAATTATATTTAATATATGCGGTTCAAAGGAAGAATTATCATCCACAATAGAAAAATAATCGTGGCATGAGAAAGCAGGGTTTACGAGTTATATAATATATTTACGTTATGCATCTCATTTCTTCGATTTCCTTTCAACCTGCCAATAAATAGTCACGCGCTTAAACGTATTATATTACTTACTCATTACTGAACTTCGTAACAACAAGCCATAACTAAGTAGAGTTTGTAGCTTACCTGGAAAATAAATAAAGAGTACAATTATTTATTGATCGTTACTCTTCTTACTCGAAACTATAAATTTATATAAAAATATTAAATATACTATAAACCTGCTGATATTAAAAATCATTTAGTATTATCAAAACTCGCATCAAGATGTAACGTTTATAAACTACGTTATTTCTCGCACGTACCGATATCTATTCCATAATAATTAAATAATAATTAAATAATAAAAACATTTCCATCTGAATTTCCAATTTTTGCGAATTTCTATTAACGAAATTACAGAAAAACAGAGTAGACAGCATCCATCTGATCCATCCTCAAACCATTCTCAAGGTAGACTCATATGCATCCCTAACCACGGACACCAGCCGTTCTCCTAGCAAGGTGTACGCGAAACGTAATTTCTCGTCGAATTTCAATGTTATCCAGAACCGCAGCCTTTCGTTCACTGGGTCAGACGTAGCAGGGATAATCGCGGTATCGTTAATGTATTCTAGCACGAATCCACGGCGAGTCCATAAAGCCGTGTTACCATAACCTCTTAATTGGCCCTCCCAGGAGCCACCGAGATGGTTCTAACTGTGCGTCGATGGTAAATTTATGGAACCCCAAGGTCCGGGCTAATTCAATTACCGCTCCCATTAGGGCAAACTCTTCGTAGCCCGGTTGGTTCTCTGTCATCCGCAGAAGGTTTTCTTGCGATCGTACAAGGGGAGAACGAGCCCTGGGACCTTTACTCTTGCAAAATGTATACGGGCTCTTGTTTCACTACGCTCTAGACTCGATTTTCTGCTTACAGTTTGAGATCGTTCGGAACTTTTAAAATACAATGGCTACAGAAAACATTTGCATATTAATTCCAACGAATTTTCCAATAAATCGTTTCTTCGTCGGATTCTATATTTCATATTCATAGTCCATCGTATTTTCTTTTTAGCAATACATTGACAAACGAAAAGAAAATTTGAGATTGATATATGTCTATACGAGTAACTTTCGTATTTCTAATCACGTCGATAATACTTTTATATTAAACATTTCTAACCATATTGATAACACTTATTCGTTGCAAAGTATACTGTATCTATTGATTGCAATTCTCGAATGCAATTCCACTTTATCAAACCTACTATACTAAACCGAGCTTTATCTCCAAGTACGCGTTAGAATTAAAACTATCGATAAAAATTCACAGTAATGCGAATGATCAAGTATCTATATTCATTTATCCGCACTAAAACTTTCACGTAAACATTTACTTTTACAGCGCAGCGGTGCTATTGAACGATCACCACCGTCTACCGATTATAGCGGGCGTTTCGAACTTCGAACAGGTTTGTTCGCATAATAGAGGCTCGAGGCTACGAGCAACTCCTCGCAGATTACGCCTCATCGTTCACATCAGCGCTGTACGTAAAAGTCTTTTACGATCCTCTCGTTCAGCGCACGCCTTCCAAACGTCGTTCAACGACGAACGCGTTCCTCTCTACTCGCTATTTCTTTCCGCAGAAGCGTTCGTGGTTTTTGATAATGACTATATCAATCATAAAGACGTGTTACGACCACGCTAAAACGCGGGGGAGCTGCTTCAGTAACTTGGCCCGCGGTGAAAATAATCCGCGAGCTCGTGCCGCGGACTTTTACAAGTCTTTGATGGAACGACCCAGCTGGGAGCGGTTTTTTACCGATTGCACATACATGGAACTGATGGCTCGTCGGAGGAAGAAAAATGGGTTTTGTGTGAATTGTGGATGTCGAGTTCGCTGCAGAAGATAGAATTGCTTCAAAGATATTGGCAACGAAATGTATAAGTATTAATGGAAATTTAAAGTCGAGGATTTGAAAGTTAAAATAGAAAATTGTAAGCAGAACGTTAACTAGGAAACTAGCAAACATAACATTTGCAAAGATAACTTAAGTATGTGTATTAGTCTGTTGACCGAGCAAGACAAGTTATCTCGTCACAATTTTGTTACTTCGCTCTTGCGTGTGTCGTTTAATTTCTGTTAAAAATAGATTATACCATATAATTACAAAATCAGCTGAAAATTTTCAATTTTTATACAGATTCGAGATACAGGATGCAAGACAGAATCTAATCAAAATTATGCAAAATTGATCTCATAAATGTTGTTATTTCGATGTAATTTACAAAATGGAATCTAGGTGGACAATCGTTTAATTCGCTAAATATTATAACGAATACTATATTTTGGACCTATCTATATACTTTTGCATATTATGTGCATTTTTGCAACTTGAAATATTCCATAAATGCATAAAAATTCACAGTATAGTCACAAGGATTCGCGTTTAAAGTGGAAAAGAAAAATTATTTTCCCGTTAGAAATTCGATTAGTTGTTGCGGCCAGAAATTCTTCGACGAAGATTGCAATTAAAGGAGGATAAATTCGTTCTGTGTTGAGTTGAAAGGGAGGAACATTAAGTTCGTTAAACAACAAAAGAAAAAAACAAAGAGAGAGAAACAGATGGAGAAAAGGCGAATGGTTTTAACGTGCTCCATCTTCGTTTCTTAACTCTAATGATTTCTCTCATTAGGCAACGTTACTTAGCGTAGCGACGCGCAATCGAGCTTAATTAATTGCGTTTGTCGTCTTCGATTATCCTGATTTCGCGGCGATCCCGTGCTTTTCCTTCGTTTGACGTCTGAGAACAAACGCGTTACAAAACAGCTGGTGCTTATCGACTTCCTTTGATCGATTTTAACGAACGATTTCCACTTGTCCGCTTTAATCGGTAAAATCTCGAATAGCTTTGATTAAGAAATTGTGTAGAATCTTGAACGATTCAGATGTTTATTCTACGTGTTTTCTTTGGCTGAAGCGAGTGCAGTTAATGGAAAAATGAAGTGGTAAGAAATAGCTACTCTTCTGTTAATTTTAGAAACGTTAACACATTTTTGTCGAATCGAGTAATTTCATTTTTTCGATAGAATAAATGTTATAGGTGGCACGAGTAAAATTTTATCTTTCTCAACGAATAATCTTTAACTTAGATACTTAGATAGACTTTTATTTCTTTGTCTTATGGTATATCGAACTGTTATTCCATTTGCTTTCTTTTATCATTTTACTTAAGTTACCAATTGTATTAAATTTTATTAGCTCTTGTACGTTCGTTGTATCAGTTTCAACCAAACTGTATTTTTTATCTTTAGAAAATTTTTTGTTCGAAGAAAATAAGGAAGACTCGCCATTGCCATACATAATCTCCCGTTTCAATTTTATGCTGAAAATACTCTTAAGCTATTAAAAAGTCCTGTTTTTATTATTGACTGAAACAGAAACGATTTTCAGTGTATTTCAAAAATGGACTACTTACATTGATTCGTATCAAACGTAAAATAAATAGTATACGGTAACTAAAGATACACGAAGATATTTAAACATACAACATAAGAATGCATTTAATTTGTTAATAAATCGGACTATATAAATGAAGTAATGATTTTACTTGACGCATCGCTTTTCCAATTTTTCATGCCTTACCTTGAAAACTTGATATTGCATAGAAGCTATTACTAAGGAGAGACGAAACCTCGGAGATTCACTACGTCATGTGTTTAAATTGCAATAAATCCAAATGTAACTAGATTAAAACGAAAGAGATGTTCATGGATTTCGAAAACAGGAAACGAAGCTTACTCTTCCATTTCGGTATGTACTTTCAACTCACGAATTATTATGTTACTAAAACGCTAACTCGATATGTAATAGCTTTTCTATTTTCATGTACATGTATGCACGCACGTACATATACCCCTGACGGGTTCCGATTTATGGAAACGTTTGTTTGGAAAAAAAAGATACACAAAAAAGATGAAATATCGTGTTGGAAGATTCGTTTAATCAAGACTAACGCGTGTTTCATTGTTAACTCGTTTAACTTCACTTTAAAAACTGAGTTTCGGAAAAAATTGTCTTGTTTTAAGGCAAAAGACAACTAAAAAACAAAAAAAAAAAAAAAAAAGATGGATGCAGATGATAAACGCATAACGACGCGTTCGATTGTACCGAATACACTGACAAATAGATCATCTCCTGTAGCATGTAGTTTAACGAATTTTCAAATATGAACGATCTTTTCCCTTTCTTTGTACATAAGAATATTTGTAGCTACATGTTGATCAAGTATACTTCGTATTTCTCATTTCTTTGTCGTGCTTAAACATTTGTAACGTGACACGAAACAACGTTAGACCAGATTACGATGATGCATTTCTGTGATATAAATTCAAGTTTGGATTTTTCAAAGACGCTGCGATAAAAATTTCCGCGATACCAACGCGACGATCTGAATCTTTTAATTGAGCCACGAGAACCCCTATCTTCCCTGATCAAAATTCACAAAGAAACTATCTTATAATCCGTTTTAAATCTTCGATTCTTCGCAATCAATGCAATCGATACACTCTGTTCGTCAACTGAACAAAGGCGACTCGGAAAGACGTCAGCGTACAATTTCTAACGAATTTATTACGCGATCGTGGCCCGTGATAATAAATCGAGTCCGTGCCGTAAGAGGTTCGACGGAAATTCATCCGCGGTATTAAAAAGAGAAAGAGAGAGAGAGAGAGAGAGAGAGAGAGAGAGAGAGAGAGAAAGAAAAGCGGCTGAACTTTAATTGCGAGGAGTCAGGTAGTCTTTCTTTAGATCTCTAATATTTTTTCAGATCTCTATACAGGGTGTTCGGCTATAGGTGTCAGGCAATTTAAGGAGTGATTTTTGATGCCGAAATAAGACGAAAATCGAGAATAAAAATATTGCCTTTCTGGCTTTGTTTTTTAATTATTGATTATTAAAAATCGACCTACACACGAGCAAATGTTACATAAACGAAAGTAGGTCACAGCTCAAGCAGCGAGGTGCACAGTGATCGTCAATCCGAACGACACATGGGCGGCAGCTTACCTCCTGCAAGTCGCAAAGAAGAAGACTATAGTATACAGAGACGTAAACTGCGATTGTGCCGTCTATGAGTGTCCGCAAAAAATACAACAAATTACAATAGATGTTTGATACATCTCCCGTTTTTTTTGTAAATGGAGTCCAACTGTTCTCTTAAGATGTTACCGTGTTGTGTCTTCGTGTGTCCGCAGTAGTAAAAATCGAGAGGATTTATATCCGAGGACCGAGCAGGCCAAAGCATACGTCCCTTTCGATCGATCCACCTGTTTGCAAAACAGTTGGACAAGTGCTTTTGCACTGCGTTGGTAGAATGTGACGATACACCGATGCTGCAAGTACTGTCTCTTAATGCGTGTGGATTTTCAGGTTCAGAAATGTTCGTTACATATTGGAATTGGAAATGTGAATTTAGTTTCAGCTTGTAAAAACTATTATAATTATATAAATGGTTATTGCAAAAAATTGTTGATGGCGTCAATTTACAATAAAAATGAAAAAATTATTAAATTTGGTTGCGTTATAGTGAAAGAACTTTTATGACATCAACAAACCGTTACCATTTTGTTTATTTCCTGGGACCTTGTCAAACGTATAACAGAAGGTATATAAGGAACACGCGACGCGCGTGCGAGCTCATTTGTGTGTTTATCCCCGTACCGTGAAGATCGAAGAGGAACTTTTGTGAATTAAATTATCAATTTGTAACGTTTAAACTATTACTTTTTAACACTTAAGCTATTAATTTGTAACATTTAAACTATTATTTTATAACATTTAAGCTATCAATTTATAACATTTAAGCTATCAATTTATAACATTTAAGCTATTAATTTATAACATTTAAACTATTACTTTACAACATCTAACCATTAATTTACAACATTTAAACTATTATTTTATAACATTTAAGCTACCAATTTATAACATTTAAGCTATTACTTTACAACATCTAACCATTAATTTACAACATTTAAACTATTATTTTATAACATTTAAGCTATCAATTTATAACATTTAAGCTATTACTTTACAACATTTAAACTATTACTTTACAACATCTAACCATTAATTTACAACATTTAAACTATTATTTTATAACATTTAAGCTATCAATTTATAACATTTAAGCTATTACTTTACAACATTTAAACTATTACTTTACAACATCTAACCATTAATTTACAACATTTAAACTATTATTTTATAACATTTAAGCTATCAATTTATAACATCTAACCATTAATTTACAACATTTAAACTATTATTTTATAACATTTAAGCTATCAATTTATAACATTTAAGCTATTAATTTATAACATTTAAACTATTACTTTACAACATCTAACCATTAATTTACAACATTTAAACTATTACTTTATAACATTTAACCTGTTAACTTATAACATTTAAGACATTAATTTACAACATTTAAACTATTACTTTATAACATTTAAGCTGTTAATTTATAACATTTATGCCACTATTTTATAACGTTTGTCATTAATTTATAACATTTAAGCTATTAATTTACAATATTTAAACCACTAATCTATGAGAAATAAATTAACAATTTGGAATAGTTACACTATTAATTTATAACTATTTATTATTATTCTTAAACAATTACTCCATTAACTTTTAACAATTATACCAATAATTTATAACAATATTTAACTATTAATTTATAACTGTTATACCATTAATCGGTAGCAATTGTGCTATTCATTTAAATCAATACCATGAATTCGTAGCGATTAAATTAATTATTTATTTTACTTTATTTAATATTAACCAAATCTTTGAAGTCCCTGATATAGTATTTTATTTCTATTTAATTCCTTTTTTAAATTTTAAATGTAAAGTATAACTATTGGGCGCCTATGAATGGAATATAATTCTTCGTTTCCACTCAAGCCAACGAATCGGCGCCGTATTCATGGAACTGAACAAGCGAGTGCAATTTAACCGAAGGTAACGAGAACTCATCACCCATTTATGCGTACTACAATTGCTAAGTCGCGTGGTTTGCTTTCTTTGATGATAGGTTCAATGTTCAAATATGGACCATATACTATACCTATTACAATTAATAAATTTCAATACACATTGCTTTATTGCTATAAAATATTGTTACGTTTTCCACGCCCGATGCTTAAAAGCTTTACATATTCTTCGCGTAAATAGGACCCGAGTGTAGTTACCTTCTCGTGGTGAGAGCCGGTAATTGCTATCGTTCTCCAAATAGTAATACATGAAGCACTATTCTCAATAGTAGAAAATTAATGTAACATTAATGTTAAAATTAGAGTTAGATTGCTATTGTATGATTTGTTTTATCTTTGTAAAGATTCAAGTAAGCACTGCGTTCGAGATATGCGCTTCGCAGTTACGCTACGAAGCAACTATTTCTTTACGCAGGCCCATGGTCAAGTAGAGTCGGAACTCGACATTCTTGCCAATAGGTTGAATGTCGAAACCGATGCGTAATGTTAAATAACTCATAGGCGGGTCTCGTGCGTAGTCACCTCCTCGTGGTGAGACCTGGTAATTGGCATGGTTTTTCAAAAATTAATCAGTTGATTAATCTTTGTAAAACGATGCCAAGCCAAGAACTACGCTAATATAGTCCAGTTTGGGTCACCAAAAGCCGCCAAAAGAATTTTGGATGATCTAAACTGGACTAATACCCCCCCGCGGGGGCACCGTGGGACATCGCGGGACACCGTGGGATGCGTGCGTTTTAGCCTTAATTAATCGTAAGATAGATATCTATGTTAAGTGCATTGTGAGCTCATTCTGTACAAAGATACTTATCCATCTTGGAACGAAAAATAGAAATCTCCTCTTTCTTGGCCCCCTCGCTTACCATACTGGAAAAATTGTTCCCGCGATTTATCGATTCACGATCGCTCAGTTCTTTCAAACTGCCGCGTGGCGTACTCGCTCGCGCGTATTCCGGGTGCGTGTGGGTCAACTTGCACTGGACAACTCTTTGGATTCGTAAGTCGCCCCAAGGACACCTCTGTCTTGGTGACTACTCGACAACTGCTCGTGGCTTGCCGCGAATCGCGGGAGTTGTCATCGCGCTGGTGATACTTGAGTCGCAGATCCGCAATCCTGTCCGATTGGTACTTCGGTACTTGGACAGGGACCTGCATTTAACGTCCTCCGTAATNTTTTTAAGGGAAGTTTATTGAGATCACGTTAGAGTTTATAACTTTTCAATATCTTCAATGTCTTATAGTGTCGCAATAGTAGTACGTTAAACAGTTTAGTACAGCGATTCGTATGTCCCTTCTGCAAGACACGAAATTGTATATACAGTGTCAGTAGCTACATTTTCTTTCTCTCGTTCCAAGTTGGTTAAATGTGTCTCTGATACCGAATGCTGCCCGTAGGGATGCGAATTATTGTACGATATTTGTACTGATCGATGTAATCGTCGTGTGGGAGATAGATGTTGCGTTATGTATGCTTTGTTCTACGTTTGTAAAGATTCATGTAAGCGCTGCGTTGGAGATATATGTTTCGTAGTCAGGCTACAAAACAACTATTTCTTTACGCAGGCCCATGATCACGTAGAGTCAGAACTCGACATTCTTGCCAATAGGTTGAATGTCGAGACCGATGCATAATGTTAAATAACTCATGGGCGGGTCTCTTGCGTAGTCACCTCCTCGTGGTGAGACCCGGTAATTGGCATCGCTTTCCAAAAATTAATCTGTTGATTAATCTTTGGAAAAGGATGTCAAGCTAAGAACTACGCACCAGTCCAGTTTGGATCACCAAAAGCCACCAAGAGAATTTTGGATGATCCAGACTGGGCTGCATCGTTGGACATCGTTGGACACCGCGGGACATCGTTGGACAACGTTGGACAACGTTGGACACCGTTGGATATCGTTGGACATCGTTGGACGCCGCGGGACATCGTTGGACAACGTTGGACATCGTTGGACATCGTTGGACATCGTTGGACACCGCGGGACATCGTTGGACAACGTTGGATATCGTTGGACATCGTTGGACACCGCGGGACATCGTTGGACAACGTTGGATATCGTTGGACATCGTTGGACACCGCGGGACATCGTTGGACAACGTTGGACATCGTTGGACACCGCGGGACATCGTTGGACACCGTTGGACACCGTTGGACACCGTTGGACATCGTTGGACACCGCGGGACATCGTTGGACACCGTTGGACACCGTTGGACACCGTTGGACATCGTTGGACACCGCGGGACATCGTTGGACAACGTTGGACAACGTTGGACATCGTTGGACATCGTTGGACACCATTTTACTCAATGGGACTCCGTGGGATACCGTGGAATGCGAGCGTTTTAGTCTTAATTAATCCTAACGTAAATACCTATGTTAAGCGCAATGTGAGCTCATTCTGTACAAAGATACTTATCCATCTTGGAACGAAAAAAGAAAAATCTCGTTTCCCTATCCTCGCTTACCACACTGGAGAAATTGTACTCGCGATTTATCGATTCACGATCGCTCAGTTCTTTCAAACTGCCGCGTGGCGTACTCGCTCGCGCGTATTCCGGATGCGTGTGGGTCCACGTGCACTGGACAACTCTTTGGATTCGTAAGTCGCCCCA
Organism: Bombus pyrosoma; assembly: GCF_014825855.1. NCBI lineage: Eukaryota > Metazoa > Arthropoda > Insecta > Hymenoptera > Apidae > Bombus > Bombus pyrosoma. The sequence continues at coordinate 12,496,434 of NC_057773.1, read as the reverse complement.
AGGACACCTCTGTCTTGGTGACTACTCGACAACTGCTCGTCGTTTGCCGCGAATCGCGGGAGTTGTCGTCGCGCCGGCGATGCTTGCGAATCCGTTGGGGATTCAGTCGCGACTCTGCAGTCCTGCCCGATTGGTACTTCGGTACTCGGACAGGGACCTGCAATTTCACGTCCTCCGTAATCCTGTTCGGTCCCGCGGGGGTGGACCCCACTGTTCAGTTGGGGCCTTGCCTTTGTAATCCTGTTCAGCGGTCCCTCCCCGGGTTCCACTTGTTCAGTTGGAGTGTGTTAAGTTGTCGGTCTATGTGCTGGATCCACGGCTGGATCACCAGTGGATCACTGGCATCATCGGTCGGCGCCATCGACCGCGACTCGCGTCAGTTTCGAACGGCGAAACGGGAATCGAGTTACGGTCAATGCTTGGGCTTTCCGCTGATCCTTAGTGTTATCCAGTGCACGGGGGTACGTCTCGTAGGTTTGTTAGTTCTTTCGAGAGATCGCGATCTCGTTCGTTACGGGCGCGCCGCGATTTTTTCCTTTATCGTCTGATTGATCGGGCATGTTCTTGTTTTCCCATTTTTAAGGGAAGCGCATTGAGACCACGTTAGAGTTTATAACTTTTCAATATTTTTGAAAGTTTAGTGTCACAAAAGTGAAACGTTAAACAGTTTAGTACAGCGACTCGTGTGTCACTTCTGCAAGACACAGAATTATATATACAGTGTCAGTAGCTTCATTTTCTTTTTTTCGTTCCAAGTTAGATAAATGTGTCTTTGATACCGAATGCTGCCCGTAGGGATGCGAATTATTATACGATATTTGTACTGATCGATGTAATCGTCGTGTGGGAGGTAGATGTTGCGTTATGTATGCTTTGTTCTACGTTTGTAAAGATTCATGTAAGCGCTGCGTAGGAGATATGTGTTTCGCAGTTAGGCTACGAAATAACTATCTCTTTACGCAGGCCCATGATCAAATAGAGTCAGAACTCGACATTCTTGCCAATAGGTTGAATGTCGAGACCGATGCATAATGTTAAATAACTCATGGGCGGGTCTCTTGCGTAGTCACCTCCTCGTGGTGAGACCCGGTAATTGGCATCGTTTTCCAAAAATTAATCAGTTGATTAATCTTTGGAAAACGATACCAAGCTAAGAACTACGCACCAGTCCAGTTTGGATCACCAAAAACCGCCAAGAGAATTCTGTACGATCTAGACTGGACTGCAACGTGGGACGCCGTGGGACACATTGTGTATTAGATACTTCTGTATGGGACATATTTCATTTTATTTTCTTGTACTTTTTGTTTAACTCTTAATCATAATTAGTTATTATAATTGTAAATGATAATCAATTAGTTTTCGTCATTTACACGACCATAAATGTGGAAAATTTTAATGTGCATATGTATATGTGACTCTATGTATGAAACAGTGCGCCATATAGAATTACTATTAGATTATGATTTAATTTATTTTTGAGATTTAAAGTTCTCATAAATTCTAGTCAGGTTTTTAGTTTTTGCGTCGGTATTTCTTCTTAAGCTCTTTTTGCTGATCGTTTTGCTGTTTGTTTTGAACATTGCGCAAACGTACATCAAAAGTAGTAATTTATTTGATGATAAATAAATTTTAGATTTTTTTTCGTAAAAGGAGGGTGCATGGGTTGCGGATAGGATGGGTCTTCACTCGCAGTACCTCCTTGTGGTGAGACCTGGGTAATCAATAGTATTTGATATATAATTACTAATTGTATTACTCTGCAGCAAAGCAATTAACTGTATAACTGATATAATTATTAATTATATGGCAGCTAATTAGCTGCGATACTGACTAGGTATTCATATGAATCATAAAAATTAGTAAAATATAATTCAGACATAACTTAGAAGTGTAAGTAATAACAAGTACCTTTGGTAATTAGTAAAGTATAAATAAGAATGGACTATTTTAAAATTAAATAACTGCCCCCAAATCTTTTGTGGATTTCCATGAGTAAGTAGGTTTAATGTTCAATCTACTATTTCCTTTGCAAAACGTCTCGCGGGATTATTTACGTATCTGAATACTACGATCTTCTTCTTTGTGAAGTAAACTGCCGCTCATGTCATTCGAATTGGGGATCACCGTGCGCCCCGTTGCTTAGGCTGACCTCCCTTCGTTTGTGTAAGGAGGTTTGCTCGCGTGCAGTGATATTTTATCCGATTTTTAATTGTCAATAACAAAGCAATTTTTTTATTCTTGATTTTTGTCTTATTTCGGCGATAAGAATCAACCCTTAAATTACGTTGAAATAGTAGCTGTATACCCTGTATATGTATATAGATTATACTACGTTTTACATAGGACGGACCAGTTAAATGGGATCACCTAAATGAGTCACCCAGGAGCCATATCGACCAACTTCACAAATTAAAATGCAATGAAAGAATGATATAATTGCAAAAATTAAACATTAACTACACCTCCCCCTGGTATACCTTGGATTATTCTAGTGTTGGTAGCACACTTTTCATTCAAAGTTCAACAAAACGGCGCCAAAAAATCGTACGTCGTGTTTTAAGAGGTGATCGTAAAGGAGAGGCAATCAATCTTCAAATCCATGGTGATTTCAGTCATAGAAAAGATTTTTCAGCGTCCGTAGAGACGTCTGAATTTATAAAAGTTCCGGGAAGACAAAGCGTCTTCGCTTTTTCCATCCGCTACACGATGTAGGAACATCTTTGAAAAAAATGATCTCGCTATCATAAAAGTCGTACGCTCTTTTTCACCAAGTTACAACAGTTTAAATATCGACGATTTCTCATCGAAAATTTAGTTTTTTTATTTAATTTTGCACGACAGTGTATTTTATTATAAATCTGTTATTTTATTCGCATCAAATGCATCTCATAATGAATTACTAAATAAAGTGCAATCTGTTCGAGTTTTCCAATAAGTATAACGAGTAGTAGGTATCCCAATATTTATAGCCGGCAGTGTATTCATTGGAGTATGTGCAATAAAAGTATGTACAAATACTTTTTGTAACCACTGTAGTTATTCAAGTGATTCGATTTACCCGGTACACCCTATATATATCTATATACCTCCATATATCTATATATAGATATATACTATATATATATATCGATAGAACCGATCCTTTCGTTTAATACCATCGATTCGAGATGGACGACTATCGCTCGACGAACGAGTAAAAGTCGCCGTTGCTTCGAGTAGATACGATCGTTAAATCCCCGACCTCATCGACGACTTAACCACCCCTCGAATCCGGAAGAGATAGTGGCCATTCACGGAGCTGAATGAACTCCTTGCCAGGACTGTTTCGACACTACCCTTTTATACGATGTTCGCGATGGACCTGACGTTTTAAACGACGTTAAACTTTCTCCTCGGTTTCTCAATCTCCTAGTTATAGTGTCACGTTCCTCGGATTATTTCAATTCGACAACGACCGTGCTAGGTTGATTGACTCGAATTATCAAGAAGAGAATCGTGAACTCGAAAGAGGCGTTTCATGATAACCGTTGAGATAAGAGGCGTTGCCGTATGTTGGGTTTATTGTGATGTTAATGGCTCGTAAGATCGTTTGTGTGTTGTGTAATAGATGCGGCGCTTAAGTGGAAATTAGTATCGAGATGCTTGGATTACTTTGAGCTTTCATTATCTGGAGAAAATTTGTGACCATCGTAGATCTTCGAAATAGAGAAAATTCCATTATATTCTATTACAAGCGTGTAATTCTATTCTATCCAATTTTTGTAAGCCCCTAATTCTCTCATAAATAGCTTTCTTCTCAAATAAAATTATCACGATCTATCTGATAAAATGTTTACCAGTGAGGAATGAACATCGTGTGCCGTTTCCTAAGATTACGTTCAAGATGAGGAACTCGTTAAATAAATTTCTATCTACGTTCTCGTTTTCTAATTTTGCATAAAGATGCACAGCCTAATGACCATATTCTGTAAAATTGTTCGAAGAAGAGACAAACGATGCTGCGTAAATAAATTCGTCTACGAAATTTGAAATTTAAAGCAGATCGTATTTTAACTGATCTTTTTCCAAGAGAAGTATTCTCTCATTGTTTTCAGTCATTAGAGGCACAGCCATTTGTGGGAAAAAATTCGCCGAGTTTCAAGTACAAAAAGTTTAATTAGGTCCAAGGGCGGAAATAAAAAATCGAACATAATGGAAGATTGCGCTGAACACTTGGCACGAATTCAACAAGGAAAACCGTCTTACCTATCGTCTACATTAAAGCCGCGAAAAACGTTCTTACAAAGAGAAAGAAGAAAGAAAGACTAAGAAAAGTAAAAACCCGTCAAAAACTACACAGAAAAAGGCAAGAGAAAGAAGAAAGAGCAAGAAAAGCAAAGACTTGTTAAAAAATATAAAGATCGTATTCAGAGATCCACTTCTGCCGACTGTTAAATCACAATTGTACTTCATCCTTTCAGTATTCTGAAAAATATAATTTACTTGAAGACTGAAAGACGACGAACGAAGGAAGTTAATTTTGTAATATTACTTTCTATGGAAATACGCAAGTTTCTCGAACTGAGATATAGAATCAAATATTAACCAGCGACTGGCTTTCACGTATTTTTTAAAACAAGTTGCAATTAATTTAAAACAATTGCATTTCCACTAATGGCAAAAGGAAAAGAGTTAAGCGTTAAACAAGCGCAGATTTTTTATATTCTAATATTCACGATTCCCATAACGATTCATCACGTACGACTGAAAGAATCGACGAGGACGAACGTGTATCAGGCATAACGACAAAAATTTAATTAACCGTAAGAATAGAGTTCGTCGGAAAGTTCCATCGGAAGTTGACCGTAACGGCGTCCCGAGTCCTTGGCAGGGATCCAGCCGCGAAAATCGCCTTAGCTGGCCGACAGAAGCAGCGGGAAAAGGTACTAGGAAGGTGGATTGAGGGAGGGTCGTAGAACAAGAAGGCTCGTACGGTCTTTAACGTTGAGGTAGGACAGCTCTAAGCTTTCCACGACCAGATCCTTCGGTCGGCTCTCTTACCCTTGTCTTTCACCCTTTTTGTTCCTGCGGAGATCTCTCGCGTCGAAGGATGCTGGCTTCCACAACGTGGAAGAGAGAAAGACGACAAGAAGCAGCCAGTGATTTAGTGCACGGTCGCAGTACGCTAGGGGAATGCTGCGGGAGAGAGTCGAGATAACGTTGGAAAGAGGAAGAAGCCAAGACGGATGATTTTAAAGGAAGATGATGGCTATTACATACGCTATAAGTAGGTCATAAGTATCCGGATACTTTGGTCGTCTTACAATAAGAGTATGTCAATTTTATCGAGATGTACGAACGAATTAATCACGCGCGGCGATACAAACTCCTGTTTTCTCTAATTGTTAAAAATTAATAAAATGTTTTTACTAAATTGCCAAAATCAGAAACGAACCGGACCTAATCTTTATCAAATCAGGATCAACACCGATATATTGTTTTACGTGCAAATATCATGCAACCTAGAAGAAATGTTAAAACCTTAAAATATTCTTTAATAGATACTAACATATGCCCAATTTCGCTGTACGAGATCGTTGAAATGACCGTAAGCTTTCCAAGATGAATAAATGATACATACAGTGGTTCTCATTGATATAATAAATTTCAGGATATTGAACATTACCTTGCTTATACTTTGTTAATTCGAAGAAGTACGTGCATTGAATAAATAAAATATATGTTTCTACGAACTATAATACTTGTTTTAGTTTGTGTACGATATACGATAGGGTACACACCATGCTGTAAAAATGCCGCTTCGTTCGAAGCCGATATTGTTAGCGGTTTCGGAGGTATAGCGCTTGGAAAACAGTATTTAAAACGTGCGGAATGTCAATTTGAATAGTCTGGAATGGTGTGACCTACTTTTTTCCTGGAAATGTGTGCGTCGCCTCTAGCGAGAGTACAAAAGCGCTGACTCAACGTCTGTCGCCGACTCAACGTCTGTCGCTGACTCAACGTCTGTCGCTGACCAGCGCGCGTGGTCTACTCTTGTGATAGACCAGCGAAAGGCTTGCGCGTGAGAGAGCATCATCGAAATGCTCAAAACTGTGTTTCGTTTTAAACGATTATATCTCGGCAACGGAGACTCGTATAGATACGAAGTAAAAGGTGTTGGACAGGGGAGAGTGTCAGGTTTGTAAAAATGTAGGTTTTTGTGCGTTTCGATAGGAACGAATTACGTCATATACTCGGTATTAAGATGTTTGCAAAAGCAGTATGTAAACAAAATAAAATGTTCTCAGATAGATCTTCGAAATTATCATAATCGTCGCTACTTTCATCCGCAGAAGAAAATTTCCAATGATCAAGAAAACGTACGTACCGAGATTGCTATATCTACTTAAAAAAGTACTCCAATCCCTAACTTGTTCTTTTGTTGGAAATCCAATACCAATCGACGATTCTTAATTTTTTTCAAATATTCATTCCTTAATGCAAAAAGTATTGAAAGAACGATCATAGAAATTTTACTTTTGCTGTAACTATAATGTAATTATCTGACAAAAGGTAGAGCAAAATTTCGTATCCGCATTCGCTAGCTTGCTGTCCATTTTCCTATCCTTTTCACTCGCTGTTCCTCGTGCGGAAAACAGATACGGAGTGCTAGCTTGAAAGCTGGCTGGATCGTTAAAAGTCTCCAATTACCGGAGTGGAATCGTGAACCTCTTGGAGGAAGTCTGTTTGCAGCTGCAGCTGCAGCAATCGCGCCACGTTTTCCAGTCTCGAACGATGCTACCACTAAACTTCCACTTTTCTCTTCTCCCCTGTGTCTTTCTCCTTCTTTTTTCGACTAGCTCGTCCCTCTTCGTCCGAGGTCGACTATTGTAGCCGGCGACAACGTCGACGCCTTTCGTGAAATTCGTGAGAAAAGCGGACTTTCGTTCGTAGACTGGGCGAAATTTCTAAGAGTATCGCTATTAATGCTGTCTTCACGATGCATCAATTTTTGACGCAAACGAAAAGACGACGCAAGTTTGAGCAAGAAACGGAGATCCTAATTTTTATCAGATAAAATAAACTAATACACATTGTATTATATTTTTACATATCATATGAATTTTGTACGTTGTTAAGCTTTTAACCGTCAGTTGGTGCGACGTAGAACAAATTGCTGAGAGACATAATACGACAGAGAAATAACATGAAACTCCGCAGTCCGTTTATCAAACGTACAGTGGAAGATTATTATGAACCGCCACAAACGCTATAAACTTCCCAATCAACCTAATATATTAACAAAATTACAACAAAATCACGATGAAAATTTTGATTCCCAAACGTGCAACTCGTCAATAATTTACTGGATGGCGTCGATCACAAAAGCATCGGTCCCTAAAGCACTTAAAAATAACGCGTCTCGCGACGAGGAAAGGCGATAATCCATTTCTCTGACGGAATTATTCATTTGTCGAGAATATTTCACGCAACCATGAAGCGTGCTCGCGCAGTAGAGTACCACGTCGCGTAGCTAGTAGACAAGCAGATATGCAGTCCAAACTGAAGTAGTAATATAGGCCGTGCAATATATCCGCGTCAGGTTGACCAATGCCCTGTCCAAACCGCCATACATCAACTGCTGTATTGTGGCCACTTCGGATTATCCTGGCTTTGAAACGGCCACGATTTCGAATTTCCACGCGGCGACTTTCGCCGCGTTTTCACCGGCTTCAAACGTTCGTTCCCTCGACGCTTTTCATTCCGACGCATCGAATTCGCCATCCCATGTCATCGAGAGCCCCGGAGCCACGATTTTTGGTTTTCATCGGGTTTCACCTGTTTCGTCAATAGAACGTAGGCTGCTTGTCTATGGTACGGGAAATTTCGAAATTGTAACGCACGGAACGCCGATCTCGAATCGTCACGTTCTACACGATCGTCTACTCGTCTGCCCGTATTTTCACGGGTTTCCACGGGTTTTTAATTATAGAGAGAGAACGATAGGAGAGATTAATGTAGAAAAGATGAGAGTTTTTCAGGGGAAATCTTTGATGTTGTACGAATATTATGTTGTGGAATGTATATAAAGTATTTTCAGTTTTGAGATATTTGTTAAAATTAAGCGGAATTCTATATAATTTTTTAAAATCGCAGCTTTGTTACCTTGTTTAATAAAATTCACTTTTATATCGCACTAACTTTTATAACGCAAATATTTAATACCAAACCTAGAATATAGATACGTAATCTTATTCATTCGCTTCTTAAAAACAATAATCTAAAAATTTAAGTTAGACAAATAAAACATAACTCGGACAAATTTATTATAATAGCAATAGTAATTTATTTGACAACGTATAATGCATCAATATTCATACATACTTCAAACTAATCTCTTAATAAACGTTTAAATTTGCTTAATAAAAAAGCATAATAGAAATTAAATTACAAAGAAATCTCACACATAACGAGGAATATCACACAGAAATGTTGACTCTTAACGATCCAACACACTACCATATTCATGCAACATATAACCAGACTTACGTCCAACTTAAATTCAAATATTTTCACGCAAATTGTACGACCGAGAAAGCCGAGGAATGATTTCCAACCCCGTCCTTCATTTCTCCCCTCGTATTCGAAAAGTTCCATAATGTCTCCGTCAGCTGCAGATCGACCACTAAGAAGAGCAGAACGATCCACCTTGCGAGACTATCAATCAAACTTTCCACCGTACCGCACGATAATTCAGTCGGATCACGCGCGACGGGTTCATTTAGTTTTATGAAAGAAACGCGGGAAACAGCTCGTCGGTCAGCTTATTGGCCAGAGCGCGCTGTATCCGGCCACAGAAACAATTAAGGAGACCCGGATCGTGATACACATTCTCGTTACCGCTGGAACTTCATCGAGGTGTTGCCGCGCCCTATGTGAAACTTTCGCCAATTAACCGGCGAATCGGGGAACAAAAGGAACAATCATAGTCCAACCTGGTAATCAATTAGAAGACCCAATATCTTCAGGAAGAAGAGGAAGCTTATGGCACGCTATTGATTATTGTTGTGTAGAATTTCGACGTGTTAGAAAATTAGGCAATATACTGTGGCATGTATTAAATAATATGTAACACTGTGTCTTTGAGGGACAAAGAGACGAAATTAAACGCAACCACAGAAATTGGATTTAAACGTACAGTCGTGATTTGCAATTTGCTTCGTTACGAGAGATCGTGCAGACTTACGTCGATGAAAAAGGATTAAATAGTAAAAATAATAAATATATAGTAAATAGTAACAATAGCGAAATGTAAGGAAAAAATTAATCGACCATATGTGTTTTATACGTTTGACTCGCTGTATATGATCGAATATGATCCGATTTTATTTACGAGTTCAATATATTCGAATACACTGATATTGTAAAATGAAAGGATATGGGAATTATAGAGCTGAAGTTCGCGAAACCTACTAGGTGTTGAACTATATATACATATAAATACAAAATTATCATTTTACTGTAGAATTCCAACTGTTCTTGGAAGATACGCTTCGACGAATTTATTCCTCAGAAATATTTAGCTGTCATAGCTGTTTAACCCGGAGAATCGATATACTAGACAAAGTTCTGATTTATCTTTGAACAAGTGCCTAGGATATCTTAGCTGTTATTGAGAAATGGGAGGTAATCTTCCACGGAACTCGCCTCGAACTATAACTCGTCAGAAATTCCTTATCATACTCAGTTAACCGAGAAAAACTGTTAAATAAAGTAACAAACAACATTTTGTGATTTTTATCTTTAAAATATCATAGGAAATTTTAAATCGTGCGTTCCATTATTAAATTTCACCAGGTGAAAATATTTTCTAATTTCCGAAATATTGCTGACCTCGATCTAAAAATATCCTAATTCAGAATCGATAAAAGTGGGCTGTGTGCTGATTGGCTGATATCCAAAACGTTGCAGCGAACGAGCAACGCCATAAAGATCCCACTAATTCCCTGCTCAGGATAAAAGAAAAAAGAAAAAACAAGGGATAATAGAGGCTTATCGTCGGGGCAAATGGAAACTCGAATCATCTCGAGAAACAGACGGAATTCTATTCACATTTCACATCTGCCACTTCAGATCGATTAACTTTTGAGGTTGGAACTGTACACTGGCTATTATCTTAATTGAAAACAGTCGGACAAGTTTAGTGGGATTTTAGGATCAAGTGTAAGCGAGTCTGTTGGCTCGTGGTTTCATTAACCTGCAGTGAAGATAGCGGATTAAATGTTCTTCTTAATCTCGAAGGACATGTGCGTGTCTGTTAAAAGTAGCTGAAGTACTTGAACAATTGCATAAAAATTTTGATAAATTTCTAATCAAAAATTATTCTCGCTAAACAGAATCCAAATGTAACGTATATCTGTTGTATTTTAGGGTTCGATAAAACACGTAATGATCGCAAACTTTTGGCCGGCAAGAATGTAACGTGACAATTTAAATTTAAGTAGAAAGACCGAAATAGATTGTGAGAGTAAAGATTTAAGTATATGTAGTTAGTTTGATAAAAAGATGGATTAGATTGTCTTAATTTGGAAGATGGAGAATTATAATTGTGTCATCACTTTGAGTCGTAAAAAAGTAAGAAATATAGCATGTAGCAGTTAATTCATAACTTTCTAAACTTGTACTACAGATTAACTAGTGGGCGAAGCTGTTTAGAAATTCAAGAGTAGAATGCTTCCCCTGTAGCGACCGCTTTAAAGCGACTTTATTAAGTCGCTGGTACTATAAACGTATATTAAGTTTTCAACGATAAATTATGAGATCTTGACGTACACTCGCTTTACCATGTTACTATGAAAGTAAACGAAACCAACGAATTCTGATCTCTATATTAGAGCCTCTTCTCTTAGGATCTTATCTTATATTTATAAAAAAGAAAAAAATTAAATATTTAAGAAGTTTTTATGGAATATTAAATTTAAATAATTGGATAATGAATTCTCCGGTTTGAATTATACGAAGAATTTTGTATTGGTTTCGTATAATATTCCTACACCAGAGAGATATTTTCTTAATTTCCTTTAAAAAATTATTATTTAACACATTTCTGATATAATGTAGAAAGTGGAATAATTTGTAATATAGCATACAAATTTTTAATATGGAGGAAAAATTGCCAAGTCAGGAGATTCTACGACATTCTATAAAATATATTAAAATACAAGATTCTAAAGATTAATAATACAAATGTAATTTTCATGAATTTTCTTCAACTTTTACAAACGTTTGAATTCATAATCCATTTACATGGTGTATCATTGGACATGCATATGCTGTGAATTTTTCTGGAAACATGTTGTAAAGTACGTCTATCCGAGTACCTGCTGCTACTCAAATTCAATTTCGTCGGGTGTATGCCGGCGACACGATTCCACGAGAGAAGAAGGCGTCGCGTCGATTGAAATGCTGATCGATCGTAACATCACGATCAAACATGATTTAAGGATCTCTTTGCTGCTACGTGGCAGGATCAGACCAAGCTTGGCCCAACTCCTGAAACTTTTGAATTGTATTTACTTGTAAGAGTTCCATGGATCGAATAACAATTACCATGAGCCTGTGCTCGAGATGACTTTTGCTAGCGTTTAAGCAAATTCCTTCCTGACACGTATTCTCATATCTCTAGGATCTCTCATATGAATTTTAAACTTTGTTGGAAAAGATTTTTAAATAATGGAGATAGATAGATTTCATCCTGTATACGTGCTTTAAAAATTTGTTCATTACTTTATTACTATACTTTATTATACATTTTGAACCTTTCTCTTGTTTGTTCACATAAAATGCAAGCAAAAATGATGATAGAAGAAAGGACCTATTTAATAATAAATATTGTATTAAAGAATAAAAAGAATAAAGAATTGTAGCAAAGAGTAGAAGATAGAGTAATACAGAAAAGAACAAAATAAATCTGCAAAGAGACTGAAAATGAATTGATTGAACAGGAATATAACATTAACGACAAATATCATTTCATCGATCAACGTTTAACAAGCTCCATATCTACTGTGTAATTTGTCGTAGAATATTATATTATTAATTTAAGTTAATATGACACATTTCAATTATTCGAACATAATTATTAGAGAATATTCAATTATATAGTAAATTGCATAATAATTATCATGCGACATTTTCAAGCGTATCAAATGGTATCGTATATTATTTTCACTATAACCAAAAATTACAACAATTGTTAATGCTATGGGGTTGCTAAATGTCTAGCTTGAAGCAGCTCCAGTCGACAATTGAAATACGGGAGTTGGTGCTACAAGTTCTACTCGATTTAAATTGAATTTGCAGCTTTTTCTTTTTAGCACGATTATGAAACTGATTTAAGGATGAACGTTTAAATCGTCGGATTGGCTTGGATAGTTTCATAATCATTTTATATGCGGTTTAAGTTGCCTTAACTTATATTACCAGCGACGACCTTTTTACCTACAACCGAACTCGAAGCCAATTTTAAAGTTCATTTACTGAACTCGATCGTTCCATGAGTTCTCGTAATTAGTTCGCAAATAGCGACGAAACGCAGTTAAACATTTGATCGAGAAGGCTAAAAGAAGAAATTAGGTCTAAATGACGTTCGACAAAAAAGGAAATTTGTAGAAAGCGTGAGGTACATTACTCGATCCATTGATCGAGAAAGTTAACAAAATTCCAATATTTCTCATTTTTATATCACTGTACGATATTAATAAAAATTTCGATCTAAAATATCCGCTTTATTTGCAAACATGCTGCTATAACTATTTACAAGTTACAAAATTCTATTACGCAGATAACGTGCTGTTATGTTCGAAGTGAAACGTACTGATTAATGTAGTAGCTTTAACAGCAAAGTTTCAGCACGAAATTAGGTTTTCATGACGATGTTATTTGTAGGTAAATGGGATGTAGATATGACCTGTGCATTTATCAAATTTATGAACGAGTATGGCTAACGCAAATGTCGTTCTCGTAAAACGTAGAAAGCGAAATTAACAAACTGACTCGCTGTTAAATATTCAAATTTGCTTTTATCCTTCTTGAGATTGAAACAAGAAAACGGCACGCTTTCGCTCAATACGGATCTTTGGGGAAAATTACACAAAGTAGAACATGGCTCGAAATTTCTTCGAATATTTATTGTTCTATCGTGTGAATATTAAAAATTATCGCGAACTCCAGCCTTTCGTCGCCACGTTGAATCTCGAACGACAAATTGATTAGTTAGGCCGTGCGGTTCGATTTCTAACAAATGTCATTTGACGGTAACGTGAAACCGTAAATATTAAACACCTGAAACGGCGGTAGCTAAGTAATTGCGCATCATCATGGTGAATGATGCGCAGGATAGGGCTAATTGCGCGCCAGTTTTGCAAACGAACCAACAAATCTGCCGCTTGCCCGATCGAAATCCTCGCTCATGAATCATTCTGTCGCGGCGCTGTAATTCACCAAATGTGTCCATGCATTGATCCGGCCATTTCTGATGGATTTGCAAACGGAATTCATAGAGTGCTGGCAATTATCGCGAGATCTCTGTTGTTGAATAATTCGTGTTGACTTCGTTGAAGGAAACTCTGCAGCACGAACGTGATCGTCATCGTGAAACAGTGATGATGGACAGATTGACGTATTAGTTTGAGTTTCGCGCTAGCAATTTCGGTAAAAGGAAGAGATAAGAGATTTATCGTGTCGCGTGCTACAAGTGTGTGGTGGAAATGTATTTTTGGAGTTAAAGGATCTCCTGAAAATTGTTTCAATTCATAAATTTCTGTATATTTTTGTGCGTTCGTTAAAAGCACGTGATTTGCAAAAATCATTCCACCAACGGATCAAAATGCTGCTGTTAAGGTAAGAAATTATATAAAATAATAACAAATAGACCGTAGACTGAAATAAATCTTGACATTGTGCTTTTTGTTATCGCGATATAACTAAAAATTATAACCGAATTCTCTCGTACAATAATTTATCAATTAGTAATATCAGTGAATTGATAAATCATTATAAATCGTACGTTATGAGCCTGCCTTTCATGATTTTCCAATTTGACGTCGAGCAGAATAATCAAATGACATATAATTTGTAACATTTCATTTGTTTCCTATCGGACCTGTTAATGTTACGCAATATTCAACGGATAAACAATATATCAAAAAGCATGGCAAACGTTATTTGTGATTATATGATACATCAATTCTACACTAAAATTTACAATCTTGCAATTAACCGAGAAAGGACGTTCAAAGCAGCATAATGAAATATGAACATTTATCTCAAGATTATTACTTTGCGTCGTATATCAAGCTTTATTCCGTAACTCACGAACGCTCAAACTAGTTTTGCAACGTCTACTTTGTGACAACTATTAATTTACGATACCTACATACGTTAATGTGTCACACTTACACAGTCACGACAAATCGGTCCAGCGAAAGTTGTTCCAATATCGTGTGCCCGTACAGTTAACCATAAAAGCATCCAACTACATTGTGGGAAGTTATACGTATATCGATAAAGAAGAAGAAAAACTTGAAATTTAGTTATCTCAAATATTTATTATTTTATTTTACAATGACATTTTAATAATTTGAAGATAACGTAGAACTATACAGTAAAAAATTAGATTTCAAGGAGTTAAGCACGAAATATTCAGAAAGCTGGATAATTTTTTAACCGATTGTAAATTTCTGCAAAATTTTACACGCGATCAAACGACTTTTGTGTATTTTCTTTCTTTTCCGAGATAAATTATACCGCTTAAAAATATACTATGAAATATTATACATTTGACGAAGATTACTAGCGCGCATCGAATTCCCTCACAATTCGCACGTGCAAAACGAATAATGGCAAAAATAGGCGATGTCAAAAGTCATGAAATATGTGCTCGATACGATTTATAGCCAGCAACCAGCGAAGAAGTAGTTATCGAAAGTCCTCTCCGGCGAATCGATCAAGTCGATTGTAATCGGTCCACAGACACGGTTAGTGAATTGTGGCCAACCGATAGCATAATTCATGAACTGTAATTTCACAGTCACGTCGCCTCATCGACATCAGAGGCCATCGTAATTCAAAATTTCAAGTCGAAATCTAGCACGAAAGTACGCGGCCTCGTTTCATCAGTTCACGAGATACCGTGGAAGCTCTTTTCAACGTGGTCGCGTTTAATCACTCAACTTTCTTAATTAATAGCTACCCTTCGATGCGCTTCTTTTGTTTACCCCCGATACTGTTCGTCATCATACCTTGTACAATATTCTATGGCGAATTGTGAGTCTGTGAGAATTAATCGTATGACTAAACAATTATTTCGTTCTTCCTTTTTGTTTTCAGTACTTTCTCCTATTAAAATAAGTTTTAATTTTAAAACAAGCAATCCTTCCCAAAAATGATAAAACTCAATAAATTTCAAAAATATACGTTTTGTAATTCGAGCTGTCATATCTCTTTTTCTTCTTACAATAAATAGCTACACACGTATATTTAGACGATGAATATTATCTTAAAGGCTATCTTTTTGATTCTTCCGTATTCTTTGAATCATTTTAAACTGTTTCTTGTAATTCGTCCATTTCTCGTTGTATGTACTCACGATCGGTTGTACAAAAGATACAAATTGGGGTCTCAGGATCTGGAAGCGTCAAGTGCTTTTCCAAACCAGTAGGTCGGACCGACTAGCATCGAGCAATTATTATACTCTGCAAGAAAAGGGAGAGCGTCTATCCAAAGGACATCCAATAAGGACCGCGTCTTTTCACAAAGTGGACATTTCTTTAAGCTCTGTTCGCATGCCAGTCTTATCACTCGTCGTTTCGAGAACATAGACGTCAGCCAATTTTCACTGGAATTTTCAATAGAGAAAAAGATCACGGCGAGCGACCGCGGAAAAGGAAAGAAAAACGGGTGTTCGTCGTAAAAGAATGCCGAGGTTCGAGGCACACCGTGATAGACGTCAAAATGATTAATGACGGCCGGCTAATAAATATAATATTAAATTCCGTGCCTGTCGGAGATTGCCACCCTCCAGCGTCCAGTAAAAACAACGACGAAACGATCGTAAAGAGTTCGTCCGGTAAAATAATTAATTTTTTCCACTCGGCTTCGAGATACTTACAACAGGCACTTAAATTTTTTTGCGTCGAAAGTTCCGGTGCAGCAGAAGACTAGTTTTTTGCTTGTTGCAGTGAGAATATTTTTATATTCTCAGAGAGGATCGTATTTTAATTATTCGGTGCAGAGGACGAAAGTTTTAATAGAATATATGAAAGTTTACACAGGCTTACGCAAGTATTCAAATGGTTGTAGAAATATTTTATTAATATATTAATTAGTCTGATACGAAACATTTCGAAATTTCATTAGCATTGTCACGTGATTCGACTGTCATCGTTATGTTGGCAAAGTTTGAAAACGAATTTGAGAACGTACGTAGATGTTAATGACATCGTACAAAATCTCACAGAGATCGCATAAGTAGTATTTAAACATGTTTCATTTTCAACTATGTTAAGTTGAAATCTTCCTGCTTGATCATAAAGTGACATTAAAATCAGGAAATTCAGGAAAATATACTTATCATAAAATGTATGTATAAAAATATACATAAGTAGTACGAGTCATCGTGGTCCTAAAAATACATCATTATAGATCTACGAAGTTCCAATGAAAAATCGCGAATTGGTCATTTTTGCCAGACGAAGCTGATGTAATAAAATTTCTCTGTAAAGTATAACCTGCCTGTTCGCTTCTACCACATCGAGTCGCAACTTTCAAGGCGTCGTTACTAATCGTTGTTCGGCAATTATTTAAAAAAAAAAACAGGAAATACAATGTTATATTATAAATAGCAATTTCCAAACTTTTCGACACAGTATAGAGATGTAAAACGCGAATTGCTAATTACTTGGGTAGAAAACCACACGTGTGGACGCAAAGAGAGTTTCTCTCTTCTACGAAGAGATACGCTCTTTGGAGTAGAAATATAAATTCGAGGAAGGAGAACAAGTCACGTTGAAACAGCTGAAACAGAATTCCTCCGTTTATTATGCGTCTCCTGCAATTCAACGTCGACTCTATACTTCCGTAAAGTTTTCCCGTTAACGACGACCCCCATGAAATTTACTGTCGTCGCGAGATTCAATTTCCCCTTTTGGCAACGCCAGTCGAATTAACAGGGTAATCAGTTAATTTTCGCTCATTCCGGCTTTTCTCGCTATTGTTTCACTTCATTGTGCCATTAAAGCTGTGAGAATATTTTCTCCTCATTTTTTGAACTATTACACATGCAGCAAGCCTTGCTTTGTAAGAAATTATTCCGCCGGATGTTGCTAAAGTAATTTTACCACTTTGTTACGAAATAATTGCTAGACGAAATGAGATTATTATGAGAATATTAGTTATTTTTGATCGGTAGTTTACTGAAGCATTTCAATTATCCGTAAACGTTTAATATCGACGAAATGGCCTTTAGCTACTTTACGAATGCGTGCTCTTTCAATTACGCTTCTCATCGTATGTCCACGTGTTTCTTGCTCAATTTTCTGCGAATATTGTTCTCCTCGGTTTGTCAGCCATAATAAGAATATCTTGTAAATTTTCAATTTTTCGAAGAACGAAGGCTTTTACCAAACACGCGTATAAAAATTCGCTCTTTTAGCGCAGTACGACACGGAAGGATCTAACGAAAGTAAAAAGTACAGAAATTTAATTTGAAATATTCAATCTTAACAACAAATCGAAATCACTTTATTCTCCCGAGAGCGAAACCTAATATAAGGATCTCGGGGAAACTTTTACAGAACAGGTTAGACGACAGAAACGTCTTTTGTCAGAAGGAATACGTAGAAAATGTTCAATCGCAAAAGCGAATGAAAAATTCTATTAATTCTTCACTCTGTTTCAGAGAAATCAAACGTGCTCTCATAATTCTCTTGGCGCAGTATAGAATGAAAAAGAGTAAAGAACAACAAAAAAGATCGATACGTCGTCTCTTAAAAAAATGAAACGACGAATCTATCCATGTTTGCCACGCGGAAAGAACAATCGACCACTCGTAAATAGTAAAGTAAACCGATGAAAATTTGGAAAACACCATCCGCTGCCAGTGTCCAGATATGACGAGAACAATCGTTTTTCTTTTAACGCGTAGCTCTTGACGCAGCTGGCCAATGAAACGATCGTTCGCGAACTCCATAGAAATCCGATAAAAGGGGGTGCTAGAATGCCATTGAATGGCTTTGAACGAGGCCGCGTAAAAGCGTGAAACGTCGAGGCGCGTCCATGGCGTTATTTTCCCCGCGCGAAGCAATATTCCGCGACAATCGGACCAGGCAGCACACAGTGCCTGTCGGCAGCACGCAATTAGCAAAGTGCCGGTAACGTTACTCATTACGCATTGTGCGCGTAACCGACGTCGGAAACGCGAACACCTATCGCTGATGATAGTGTAGGATTTTATTTATTTATTAATAGATCTATTTAGAATGGATTAAAC
Source organism: Bombus pyrosoma (assembly GCF_014825855.1). Lineage (NCBI taxonomy): Eukaryota > Metazoa > Arthropoda > Insecta > Hymenoptera > Apidae > Bombus > Bombus pyrosoma. Next base: position 12,477,902 of record NC_057773.1, on the reverse strand, counting down.
AGGAAACGATGGTTATTTAACGCGAACTAAATGCAGTTTATGTGCTATAACTAAGACAACTAAATAGTTAATTCACAACTCTCGTCACCACGATTCTAACGCTCTCTTTCACGCGGGTCATCCTCCTCGACAACGCTGACAACACTCCCCGACAACTCACCAGCGGCTACCTTTTATACTCTGGTTCCGGTATACCTGGCACGCACATGTCCCATGGTCGAGTAGATCTTCTTAATTATCCAGGGTTTTCCCTCGATATTACAACAGCGAATCTATCTAGGGAGATGGAGAGGAAACGGTTTAATGTGAAATCGGATCGTTCGACCGGTGTCTTGCAAGTGCGATTGTGAGAAGGAAAGAGTTAAGGAGAGCGGCAGATTTAAGGAAAAAAGATTGGAACGACTGGTGTGTTGAAGTAAAATTAGAAGGCACCATATTTGTGGTTATTCGAGTTTCAATCGTGTTTTCATTGGTACGTTGTGCTTTGTTCGGATCTGCCCTGAGGAAAGGAATTAGAACGTTCAGGAAACTTCGGAAAACAGCGCGACGTACCAGTGGGAGCACGTCTGAAGCTCGAATGTCATCATACTGTCACAACACTGCATATTGTCTAATTATGGTGAAAATTTGTGATCCAAAATAATTGGTTGGTATTTTAGAGAGTCGATGCATAGACATGTTTAGTGTATTGTTCAAATATTTTCGTTGAACCGTTAAAGGAATATTTGGTATTTTCAGAACGAGAGTTTTGTATGACGAAGTTGAAGGAACAAATCGATGTTGTCTAAAATGAACTGAAAAATGTTTCGCGAGTGCGTAAACGCGTTTAACGTTTTGTGAATTTCTACGCTTCTTATTCGAGGATTTATCCTGTCTAAGAATAAGGACTTGGATTAAGTTGAAGTTAAGAACGATCGAGGCAGCTATTAGAATAATTGGAATATGTTGCAAGATTAAACACAGTAGACTATTTCAAATAAAAAATTAACACATACAACAACACAAAATTCGTCAAGTAAAATAAATCGTTCTCTCTAACAAGATTCTTCAAATCAATTGAAAATTCCGCTATATACCCGGAGAAACCAGTTTTCCAATTCACTCAGCATGTTCCTTTCGTCTACGCCACGTCGTAAAACGAAGAATTGGAAAGGCAACAAGCTCCCGAGTATCGAGACAGCAAATAAAGGACGCCGAATTATGGGGATTCCTATAAACGTGGCTGGTCTTGCGGTTGTACAATTCGAGAGGATAGCAGACACAGCGAACAGTGGGTGAGAAATAGAAAACAGAGAAATGTCATAAACATAAAGGATAATAGGACACGCGAGGATGAAACATTCGTGGATGCTAGCGAGCAAACAGAATTTGGAAGATAACAAAACTTACGATTCGTTAATGTTCATCCAAAGTATCCAACCAACTGTGAATAAAGATCTGAGCACCAATAGACAAGTTTCAAAAATAGTCTTCTTTGCGAATGACACCACGATATAAAACAAAATGTAAATCTCACGATATCTTGAGCCTTCGTCGTAGTCGCTAATAGCTACAATCATAGGTGCAGTTGACGTGAAGTTAAGATCCATTTAAAAAGATACTACGTTAATGAGGGATTATCTTCAAATTTTAAGAAAGTGGAAATCGATGAAATACGTGGAGAGGAACGATTCGTTTGTCACGGGAAATTATTTGGAAGGCATCGCGGAACAGAAAAGAACACGTGGCCAGAGGTGAAAGAAACGTAATTTAAGTCTTATGCGAAGAAGGATCTAAGAACCACCAAAAAGAGGAATTGTTTTGCCAGGTGTTGCACGAACTCGACGGGAAAACGATTTTTAAGGAGACGTCGGGAATGGGGAAAGGATTTAATAAAAGGAAAAATGAGCGCCATAACCGGACGAAAATAAAAAGGAATTTATAGCATTGCATCTGCGCGCGAGAAGTTCCGAAGTGGTGGTGATATTTTGCACGGGCCAGAATTCCTATGAATCCGCGGAAATTTTCCAAGATCAAGAAACAGACGGAAGTAAGAATGAGAGAGATTGAATTTTCTGGAGAATAAAAATAGAAACAAAAATATGTTTTTGCGGAAAAGTGACTTTATAAAGGAAAAGGAAATTGAGAAAAGAAACTCACGAAACTGAACTGATGTTAAATATTAGGTTGGTGCATACGAAGTGCCGTTTTTTTTTAACCAATCACACTAAAGAAGAGGAGCTTTGTTATAAGTTATTTATATTCAATGGCAAGAAAATTTGTAATAAATATCGTTTCGTATAATACCAGAAACTTTTTATATCGATTATCGTGAATAGCATCGGTATTCGTGTGATCTCGTTATTACGTTTATATATGTACTTTGTATGTGCATGGAATCGCATAAAAATTGCTTTGATTAAATAATATGTCGTTTAGAAGTTTTATTTGCAAAATGACATTTTATATGTACCAATTTAATGCAACAGAAGGTATGAAATTTACAACTACATTTACAAAGTCTCTAATTTCAGCTTCAGTTTCTATTATTTCTTTCTTTTTCCTCCCTAGCATATATATTTTGCCATAAAAAGAGGAAAGAATGGTGAAAAATAAAAATTTCGTCTGAATTTTATGGTCCATATTTTTACTGAAAATATAAATACAAACTTTCAACGGGTCATATTAATAAAGTGTAATTAATTTGAAACTGGCGATTGCAAACTTTTTTTTAAATTGCGATAAACTTCTGTTATCGAGTTTCACAGAAAAAAAAAATGCATTTATATCGCGTGAAATTGAAATACGTGATTATAGATATAAATATTGATAAAGACTTCTCATTTAAAATATAAATCAAAAAATAATCATTCTTCTCTGAAACTGTATTTTCTCATCCATTTTAAATCTAATTTCCTAAAAAATATCTCAAACCCATCAAATATGCAAATTAAAATATTCATAAAAATTCCTCTGAATAGAACATCATCGGTGAGAGAACGCGCTACCTTTACCCTAAAAAGTGAACCTGTTATACAATTCCTTATTCGATTTACGAACGGCGCAAGCTTCAGAATCAGAAGGAAGAAAGGACGAATCAAACAGGCGATTCTCTTCGAAAAATCGAACGTGTTCTCTGATGCGAGAAACGCTAAAGTGGTTGGATACTTGGCGACGTGCGATCCAAAAAAGACACGAGAAAGTTGCCGGGGCGAGAAGGTCGGAATAAAAACAGGAAGAAGAAGGTTCGCAGACAGTGGGCGTGGAGACTTGTTCGAAAGTTTATCATTACTTTGCGCCCGTGCATCGGAACCGAGTTGCTGCGCCCTGGGCCCGATATCCACCGGCTAATATCATTTTAAAACCAAAGTTTTCACGCAAACTTTTGTTTATTATTTCCCCGTAGTCGCCGGCGGGGACCACCAGCAAGGAAGAGGAATCTTCAATCGAACTACTTTTATCGCAGCCCCTGTTACTTCCCCATCCCTGCTCGTTTCCCGTTGTTCCGAACTTATTGAACGAGTATCGAAAGCGTCGAACTGAGATCAGAAACTGAGAACGGGATAACGCTCTGCATGTCGATGGAGAATTACCTGATAATGGAACATTGTTGCACGGCGTTTTACACTTCGTTTAATGGTAGTTCCTCAAGAGAAAATGTACGATGTAATGGTTGTTGGAACTTCTTCCTTGTGAACTAGTAAAGGTACGTGTATATGACTAGAGATTTGAGGAAACAGGGGAAGAATGTTTCGAACGTGAAAAACATTGAGCTATATTGGCACTGATATCATTGGAATAATCAAACTGATCCATTTGTAACCTTTTATAGAAATTTCGGAAGCTTTTTAGAAATCTTTTCTTGCCAAAGGTACATGCATATTGCTGGAATACTTTGAAAGTACAAAATATCGCATCCTCGATATTTTGTCAGAATCGTATTATCATTGATACTGCTAGGACTGCCAAAACGACCAATTTGCAATTTTTCGTAACAATTTTACAATGGTATATTTTTTTTTATATTGGTAGAATTTTCTTAGAACATCATTCTTACAAGTAATATTTGCATTAATACAGAATTTAGTGCACTCTGCAGATATCTATACGAATATATTTTTAGAATATCTTTAGAATAAATCTTAATTTTTTAAATGTTTTGTATACTTGCATGTTACGCGTTCTATATATTTTTATTCATTTAAATTTCCCGTGAATCTATAAACATTACGTAAACATCCACGATCTAGTCATTAATATGTAGATATAAATCTAGTTAAATAAAAAAATAGAGAAAGAAAATAACAGCTTCGTTCACAAAGTCGTCTCGATTCGCAAGAGTCTCGTCCAGTCGTAGAACGCGCTAGTGAACGAAGTCGATGAAAGGCCGGACGCGGCGCACGTAAGAACGAGTAGAATTACCTGATTCCAGCGAGACAGAGAGAAGAACAAAGGAAGAGCCGGCTTTCTATCGGAGATACGGCTACGTCATAACCAAACGATAAACTCTCCAATGGCTCCGGATGATCGGTTCATTTCCGATAGTTGCCCACAATCGACAATGCACTAGTACTGGACATTCCAGATACTAGATCTGTCGGCACGCTTGCTACCGTGAAGGTTTATTCGCGTGCTGTTCGCGTGTACAAGAATCTGCTTTAGCACACTGTATGCGCATCATGTTTATCTTCTGTAAATGCGTTTTTACATGTTTATACGTGGCTTAGATCAAAGTCGTTCAAAAGTTAGAGATCAATTGATGCTGAGGAAATTGAACTTTTCTTGTAGGTTGTGCAGAATAAATCGCATTTACTACGTATTTTAAAATTATCTGTGTGTTTTGATATTTAAACATTCATTTTCAATGTAAAATTAGTGAATTTTGATGAGAAAAGTTTTTATCAGAGATCAACTAATTCCGTGTATTTTAATACAGTTGAATACGTGTATGTTATACATATGCAATTCGATATGAATTTTATATTTATATTACTATTATCAGTGTGTTAATGTAACAGTATTAATTAACCAGTCCGGTTAATTAATAGTTCGCTAATTATGCAGCTTATGTAGATGTTTTCTTTGAGAAGTTTATGAAATTTTCCAAAGTTGTTTCCTCCGTTTATGCTGCCTTTCGTCTAAAGTTGAAAAGTAAACTAAGTTAAACTATACTAAGCTTTAGTTTTTCATGGCAATGGTTCCGTATATACAAAATAAATATTTTTAAACTTAGCACGTCATAGTAAAACTTGCTTTGACCCTGGCTTTATGTACCGTTTTCCAAGAAATTCCTCAATTATAACGCACTTCTTCGTACCTCCAAACATTTCTCGGTGACCGCGACAAAATTAACGTGGGAAAATACGGTTTGCTGGAAAATGCTGAAAAGACAGGGCAAAATTAAAACGGGTGATCCCTAACTTTTGACCAGAAATGTATTGCTGTGTATACAAGGTAACTGCAGTCAGGATTCAGGGTTTCTCCCTTCGCGTTGCAATGGAGCTTGTTATCTGGTGCGCGAACACCGTTGATGTACTGTTTATTGCTGGCGCAGCAACTGCGACAACACTCGGCCCATTGTAACTCGTCGGGTGTTTTTGAAGCGGAGTGCGGTAGACAGCGCGGCGACTGTCCCGCGCGCTATCGGAATTCTTTTATCTCGTCACGACGCTGTTTCGTTTTGCCGGATAATTTGCGACACTGATTCTTCCTACGAACATGAATTCCGCTGCTCTCTTTGTTCCTGCCATTTATTTGACGAGGCCTGTACACGTTCGGGGGAATGAATTGTTCGCCAACGCAATTTTAAAAGCGGCGTTGCTTTGCCGTCGCTTTGATGGAATTTCTGCAACGATGAAATTGCTAAGTTTCATCCGCTCTTTCTTTCAAAATCCGTAATATTATCCCTTTTATTTCGTAGTGTTTGCAACGTTTATATAGTTTATAGAAACTCGCGCTTAATTTCTAACGCTTATTCTCTTTGGAAGAAAATAAGAAATATAAGAAAGTGCAATGGCGTGACAGACTCTATATAAGATCCATTTCTTGCATGTAATGTGTAATACGTTCTAAATACCTAACATACAACGAAATCGAACGTATTTCAAAATACGCGACTCGTTTGAAAACAAAAATGAGGAAGGGGGTTGCTTTACCACGAACATTTCCATCCTATTCCCCTTCGCCTATAGAAAAAACAAACAAAAAACAAATGAATATATGTTTGTAGAAAATTACCTAAAAGCCATTCATTTTATATAACACACCGTCAACGTTAGTATATCGAAAATATGCCATTATTTCCAAATAGAAAATAAAGGGAGAAAAGAAATACGAGTTGATCTCGATGAAAATATCGCATTCCATATAACACATCCTAAATAACACCGATAAAACGGGACAAGAGTATTTAAAAAATATTCCCAGAACACAGAATCAGCGTTTGCCAGCTGTCAGCTCGATCTCCGTTACAGTACCCACCACCGGTTGATATCGATTTAATTTCCCGGTGGCTTTATTTCCGCGATAAATTCGCGATAGCCAGTGGCGCGCGGACGCTCAACGAATCCCCTCAAGACTCGCTCTCACACGTACCTTCATTAATCTCGATCGTGCGTCACGTTACGCTTATATAGACACCAGCCATCGAGCGTGTAAGTGAATTCACCTGGCGCCGATGGCTGCGACGATGTATCGACCGGCGGCGATAACCATTATCGATGTTCCGTCAAAACGGCCGAACGAGGAAATTAAAAATGTAACCTATCCACGTCCGGCGTAATGGCACTTGACGGCCCTGGGGGCCGGCAGCCATTTTTCAGCCGCGCCTGACGACAGAGGACTGAAAACCGATCCGGTCGTTCCTCGCGATAAAGGAGGATTCTTCGCACCAGAAGCACGATGCCTGGCCGCGAAAAATTGATAAAGAAATCCGAATCTGCATGAGCACAGCAGCCGCGAACGAAACGTTACGTTACAGGTAGCTGTTCGATCTTTTCACGGTGGAAAATCATCAACGATCATTGGTGATTCGACGGTAATACGCGTTTTATTTGATTGATCGGGGACGCCGATGAACTTTGCTTGAATTTTCTTAAACGTTTGAACGAAAGAATTACGTAGATAAGCGAAGGGTGAGCATGTGTCTGGTTAAAGACCGAAATCGGTGAAAGCTTTATGGAATTGCAGAAGATTTTAGTTTAAAAAGAATAAAAAATCCAATGTTGCATTTTGACGATTGAATTCGTGGCTCATTGAAGATATCGATAAGTCTTACTTGAACTTTGAGATGTTTCGGTGAAAAAATGAAAAGTGAATTGGTAGCGAACCTCTAAAGGACACTGAACTTCACTATTATTTTGCTACTTATTTATTAGTTTTGAAGAAGTCAGTCGAAGTTGAAGATTCTGAGATTGTAATATTTCCCCGATAAGTTGTTAAAACGTAAAAAATTTGGAGAAACCTTGGACGATATTGCAAGCTACAAAGCGAAGTATATTTAGTTTACAACACTGTAATACTACACTTCGATTAAAACAGGTGTATTTCCATATCAAAATCATGAGAATTAATCTATGAATTTACGGTTTTCAGTCACTGGCAGCTATCCTTTCAATTTAAGAAACAGCCGAGAGGTAAAATATGGCTTATATGAGTTTAATGAACGACGGATAAATTGTCCGATGTACGATTTATCGTGACATTAAAATTTCAAGGAAACGCGTCCTTCAACGACGAAAAATCGTGAATACGTAAAATGCTCTTAACAACGCCTCAAGGAACATTCTCAACCTGTGCTTTCAGAGGAGATTAATTAGTTCTAGCTATTTTATACACGAACAGAGAACGGCATCACCCAAGGCACATGCTTTTCTGAAAAAAAGAACTCGCTGCATTTTTATACCAAGCTCTACATCCTTTCCTTTTTCTCCCTCTACAATAACACGTAATGCACCTTTGTCGTTTCCTTTCAAAAACTAAACTTGTAAGATTCTTATCACAAAACTCGTCACGAGAGAAGTTTTATGAATTAATTTTATCTCTGATTGTGAGTATCAGTAGCATAGTTGGGATAAAACAGTTTGTTTCTTGCAAGAAATATCGCTACGTAAAAATATTAATTGAAACGTAAAAAATTGTTACTTAGGTAGAATTAGTATGATTTTACATTGTACAAATAGATCGTGGATCTATTTTAATGTTACTATGTGAAGCAACTTCACTTGATATTTTTCCTAGTTTATAAATCCGATGCATTCTTCATCGTCAACAAATTTCCCAGTTTTCGCTATAAATAGCGGTTAGTAACAAATTCGTGCAAATTTTGGATTTCTTGTCTTGCCATTTTTCTTCTTAATAATCCCAGGCAATTCTAGACACAGCGGATTAGGCGACTCTTTTTTATGTTTCCTGCAGATACTTTCGTGGTGACTTTTGTTCCAGTTGGTAACCGCGACCGTTCCTTTTCTCCTCCAGTATAAAAGTACTCACAAGCATTAAAGTATACCAAGAAAGAAAACAGAGAAAACTAAACGGTTTCGTGCAATTAATTGAACCACGTAGACATCGTCACCACATATCGAATTCCGCATATGAAATAAATCATTTCTGCCGGCACACGTATTTTTCTGCACGATTCAAGGCAGCTTGAACGGCTTTATTTGACATCTTAAGAGAATTTCATTCAATATCCTGAATTGAATAGATCAAGATCGTGTGACTAGCACTTGTGAAAACGTCTTGCAGAGTATTTACCTATCTACCTTTGTTTATTGCTTTATAATTAACAACTACAAAAAATGCTTATAAAATATATTCGGTTCATAAATACACGATTCTCATGTAATATAGTTCAGACACAGATACAGATTCAATTGAATGTAGAATACAAAGTAAAAATAAATATCCCAAAATTTCCTATTCCGATTCACACCTAACCGAAATCGTTATGACCACCTATGATCCAACGATCTGAGCCGTATATTACATCCGTGGACATCGATCGATTATTCCCTGCCAAAACGACATATAATAACATAACCCAACCCAAAGCAAACACCACAGACATCTCCATGAACCATTAACCAATAACGAACGTACCACGCTTCTCTCGGAAACGGCGACCTAAAATTATCCGAATTACGAAATTGTTAAACTGCGGGAGTCCATTAGCCAGGCAGACGAAATCGTCTCGAGTTTCGAAGCAAATGAAGACCGAGCCGAGAGTAACTTAACAAGGGGATTCCGAGCAGACGACTGCGGTCAGCCACGAAAACTGGCAAGGGACGAGAGAGAAAAAAAAAAAAAAGAAAAAATGAGGGAGCGAACAGGGAAGACAAATTGCGTGGCGAAGAGAGAAGCTGTAGTTCCTAGTCCTGTACGGAACAGTCAGGACGAAGTCGGGGACGTGAATTAAAAGGAAATTCGGCTGCAACGTGCAAAATGTTCTCGTTGAAACGAGCTCGTTGCCCTCGTCGAATTGCGCTCTAATTAGAAGGATTCGAACGAACAGGCAAGAATTCTCGCAGGCGAGAGGATAACACACGATCCATTGTCGCTTTCTTTATCATTCATTGGGCTTTATCTTCCACCCAGAACGATTGTAACAGCAGGTCCTAATGATTCTTCAACCTTGTTCTCTTTTAGCCTCTTATGGGAAACAGTGTGTTTATTCTACCATGTATGTTCGGTCTGCTTGTGGAAATTGTATTGTTATCTCCGAGCTCGTCGATGGTATGGAATTGGTACGTGGAATGGTGGTACGTGAATTTTAATTAGGCGTGCAATGGACTTTCGGTCGCGCGAGGAGAAGATACTAGAGGTAGGAAAAAATTGATCGAAGGTAGGACTGGATTGCGTGGATTATTGTAAACTAAAAATTAGCGGAATGCTTTTCTTTCTTACAAATACCTTAGAAATGTTATAATCTCGAATATTCTTTGTTTCATAAAGAATGAACGCTATCAACTTGTAGTTTTAAATATGTTAAAAGATAGAAGTTTGTAAAAAAGAAATATGTACGTCCCCATCTTTGTCAGTAAAATTCTACGATGGTCTTGTCAAGAATCCTTACATGTTTTTTAATAACCACAGAGACAAAGAATCTGAAAGCAGTCATTTTGATCGCTTCGATGGTACGAGTCTCAAGAAGATGAAAATATACACATCTATCCAGCTATCAAGAAAAAAGGATAAATATGAAGTAACTTGACAGGAATTTTACCTTACTGAAAAGTCCACATCTGTAATTGCACACCTAATTAATGTATTCCGTTTAAATGCATTTAGCTTCGTCCTATACGTCTGGTTTTCGCGCATTTTTCATAAATTCTTAGATTCCATTTATCAGGAAAAAGGAAAGGGAACCATGTTCAATGACAGAGAACGATAAATCATTCAAAGGTACTTCATTTCCGGAACCCTTATTTTCCCAGATTCTCACACGTTTACCTTCCACTTTGGCGACGTGTCGTGGACAATTTTCGTGAGTTCCCCTTACGGCTACATTAAGCGGCGTGGAATTGGCCGACGGCGAGGGGAAAAAATGGAACAAAGCCGGGCTTTCGTTTATACGTCCTGCGCGTACTGGCTCGTTTTAATTCCGTCCGCCGCTTAACGGGCATGCAAGATTACGTGGCCGCTCGAAGAAAAGTCCATGAACGTTTTGTCCCGGCGGAAATCCGACGGTCACGTGTTCTCTGCAGGACTGTGGCCTCGTTCTCCCAGCGAATTTACTCGCGTTACGGAATCTACTTAATGGACCGTAGATTATTTCCCGGGAAACCGTACGAATTATCGCTGTTAATTCTGACCCGGTCGCCTGTCGACGATGGAGAGAAAGAAATTATCGTTACGGAAGGAATTAGAAATGGCTGTAAGGAATCAGATATGTGCGACAGAGTGGATGAAAGAGTGGATAAGTGGATGTGGAAGAGAATTAAGTAACGGTATAATAGAAGTAATATAAAATGAAATCCAGGTACTTCCTTATTTTCGACACTTTAATTATAAATTTCAAGAATTGGGAAATCTGAAATGATTTCATTTTCTGTTATTGTCACATTTTTGTGATAATTAATTTTTTTTTTAATATTGTAAACGACAATTCATAGCATAAATCTTGATGAGTATAATATTCCTAAATGTACGATTTATTTGGTAACTTGTGATTGACAGCGTATACGAAGAAGTAAAGGTATGGATAAAAGAATAACCAAGTGATTAAAAATAGATTTAAAGTGATTTCAAGAAATAATTGAGCTGCGTAAAAATGAATCAGCCACGAGCAAATTAACGATCACTTTGTGGGAAGACTAGTAATGTACGCAAATTATGAAATCACGATGCATTCGCGTTTCTCCTCGTTAAAATTTCAAAACCGCGAGAAAAATGTACTAGCTGACGTGTCACTGCTCTTGTGAAACTGTACCTTGGAAACCTTTGTAAAAATTGCGTGAGAATGTTACGTGTGCAATAAAATAAACGAAATGCTGTGCATACAAATAGGAAACAAGTACATTACGTACGGTAAAACTAGAAACACTTACCAGGCGAGCTTTAAAGATTTGAAATCTTTTGCAAGTCTGAAAGGAAACGAATGCGTTGAAAGTTTAATGCGATTTGCCCAGATCGAAGATGAATGTTATGAATTTTATGAATGCATAGATGCGAAAGGTATGATTGAAAACGGAACCTTGCGAGAATTACTTGATTTTCGTCTATTCTTTGCGCCGAAAGTTCCGTTCAAGTATCCAGAACGCGAAAGGCTCTCTAAACATTCGAGAGTTTCTGTGTGCTTATCGATTCCAGGAATTTTAACAATTTCGCGAATATCGACGGTATCGAGGATATTGTAAATGCCTCTTCTTGTTCGATATTATTAAACCCGACTGTTGAATTTATTAATAAACAATGATGATATTGATAAATACGAAGGCCAAATTATTTTTTATGGCAAATGAGTTTATAGAATTGATTGTTTAGTAAATAAATTCTTGACCAGTCAAGATAAAAGACATTCTGGTAAAAGGATACGATAATTATTTCCTATTGTAATACCAGCTTTCCGAATGCTCTTAACTTTCATTAAAAATAACTGAACAAAAATTAATACACTTAAATTATTTTGAAGCATAAACGATAGAATTTTTGTTTACGCAATTCTGAAAAATAGAAATGTTTTTAACAAAATTAGAATCAGACTTTTATTGATATATGCAGGAACATGATTGGGGTTAAGTACTTGTCTTCGTTATGTCACTTTAATTGTAATCATTTATATGTATATAATATTGCAGATATCCAATGTAACGCTTATTTAAAACGTCCTTCGAAAAAATGTTATTGAGGAACAATTAATGTTTATTCGAGTGAAAGTCAGTTATCAATAAATTTCAAATAAATTTCTGAAAAAAAACGAAACGATTAGAAAACATTAATTTATGACTGTTCTCATTACGAATAACCCCTTATGAACGATTAAAATTTGTTGGGCTACCAGTAATCATTATAAATGATGGAAATTTAATTGATTTGGTTATCAGTAACCAAAATGATTATTAATCATATATATTTAAGGAAATTTTTAAGGAAATTACAAACTTTACTCAAATCAATTTTAGAAGAATCAATACAAATTACATCAAATAAAGTAGCAATTACAATATACTTTTCGCGACACCATGTTTCTTTACTTCAAACATACCAAATTTAAACAGCGAACTAATCACATGCACAGCTCAAAAAATGCCACCCTTCACTTCCCTTTCCAATCACGTTTTATCCAACTTTGCCCAAACGAGTCTACCTTTTACATTCGCAAGCATCTGCCAAATTCGTCGTAAAATCTAGAAAAAGTCTAAACGAGATCCTTCAACTCCACGCAATTTCGTCGATAACTTATTATTTACCCAGCGAATTTCGTGCTGCTTGTGTGCGCGACTCGTGCTCGCACATCATACGAAATTAAATACCCTTCGGACCCGAGCATTTCAGCTCGTAGCAGATAAACAAGGTTTCAAAGGCTATCGAAAGGAGAGGGCCTTTTGAGCCACGAAGACACAGTGCGTTCCGGTGGAACAAACAAACGGAAAAGCTTAAAATCGATGCTCGACCGGATGGAATCCCTCCCCCCATCCAGTTTGACGAAGCAATCGAGAAAAAGAGAGATACGAAGGGAACCGGCCAATAGGTACACAAAGAGCCGCACTTTTATTCCAACACGCCTGGTATAAATATTTTAGCATTTGTTGTCTGACATCTTGTTAGTCGAACCTGCGATATTTTTGTCCGAGCGGAGAAATGAATTCTTCTGTTAGTCACGGACGTTCCACGGACAAAATTTTTCCCCGGTGTTGCGCGAAAAAAAAGGATTGACAAGAAGAGGTGCGCCATCGTTCTCGTCGCGAGATAGTGGGATATATTTGTCGATCTAATGGACCGACCGGACCGAGGGAACCGCTATATCAAACAAATATTCCTGGAAATTCCGTGTTTCGCGAGATGACCGTCTTTTGTTCCGAATCGAAAGCTTTCAGTCCCGAACAGTTGTCGCGTTTCCTCGCGAATTTTTCGACCTTCCCTTTCGTTCGAACGAACAGACACGAAAGAAAATTTGTAACGAACTTGGAAAAACGAAACGATAGAAATTTTCTACCCTTAGAGACGATGAGATATGGAACCTGTCATCGTTTGGAAACAAGATAACTTAGAGATGATATTTGAAAGAGGAAATTTAAATTATTGTCTTCTAAATATTTCCGGAAAATATTTAAAGAATTCTTTTGGATGGATGGAGAAACGTATGCATTAATAGATATATTTTATGGTTTGTAAGTTTTCATTTGTTTGTTCTTCTCTAAAGACGTGTGATAAAGTAAAAAATTGACACGTTTATGGAAATAATTTTCAATATATATTCAAAATATTCGACTAATACCATTAGGTTATAGATGGTTTGTAATTGTTTGAGCCGATTTATTTATGTAATTTAATGTTTGTTTGTATTCTTTACGGTGATAAAAATCAGATTATAATTGTTATGTATTATTTAACGACACAAATTGAAGAAAGGTGCTATTTTTTTAATTTCATCGAAACCATAGGTCTATGAAATATAATTTTGACTCCATTTGAAATGAAAATAAGAAAAAATGCACGCAACAAAGGATATTATTCAATTAGTTTCAACGTGCGGAAGGTGAAGTGAACGCGAAAACAGATTTACATTCGTGTAATTATCTTAATTATACAAATTTTCTATTTAGTGATAACGTTTACATCGAAAAGCCGTCCTAATTGCGTTAATATTATAATCTAGCTCTGATGAAAGACACAAATTTCATTTTATGCACCGTCGATGTATGATTCTTGAAACGAGATACGAAAAAAAAAAAAAAACAAAATTGCTCTCGCCCAGAGCTTTTTCATTTCTCCCTCCCTCTTCCTCTTTCTCTTTCTAAGTGAAAGGTACGTTGAAAAAAGAAATCTTCCCAACATCCTAGAGGTTTACAAGCTGATCCAACTAAAAGAAAAGTGGTTAAGTCACGAGGCAGCCGCTCAAAGGAGTTTGAAGTTGAATAAATAACGCAGAGGAAATGTAAAGCAAACAGGGCAAAAGAAACAAAGCTCCGTAATTAATTAAATTTCTGAAGCATGGTAAAATCTTCTTGGGTAAACGAAGGAAAACGCCAATAATTCACCAACGTCGACATTTATCCTGATACGATTTTCCAATTTTAACTTCGACTTTTATCCTCATACGATTTCCTAGTTTTAAACAGATCTACGTTTGTCTGCGATCATTTTTCTCCATAAAAGAAATCTTTCGTATAATATGATATTTGATAAAAATAAATCAAAAATAATGTAAAACGATTTCATTTTGTATGCTGAAAAGAGAGACGATCGAGAATAATTTGATTAATCTTAATCGTTGCAAAGAATGGTTTCTCTCGTAACTCGAGCCTACCAGATCGATGTTACTTCCTGTCGTTTGCTTAAGGAAACGAAACTTCTGAACACGACTCTGCGACTGTTAATCTAGATGCAATCAGTCCGCTGTAAAATTGTAGAGCCGGTTTACTTTGAGAGCCAACGATCCAACCAACTTTCATGAACTTCCACCGCGTCTGCCAGCCCGAGTAATTTCAGTAATTATTCTTTAATTTTCTACCCAAAGAATCCATATTTTCGCAGCGCAATATTCAAACTGCTATAAACTGCTCTGTAGCAGAGTTTACGTTATTTGTGTCTAAAATATCTCTGTGACTTTCAATTCTAATTTTAACGAACGCAAATTTTTAAAACCTTCAACAATACTTGAAATATTTCCTAGGCAAATCTTCTCATTACAAATTCTTTTATTTTTCTATTACAATACTCGATAGGTAAAACAATTTTCTGTCCAAGTGCCATTTTTTAGTCGTTTCGTTCCTAAATTCCATTCATAAAAATATGAATTTGCGTAAATGTTCGTAGTCTACCTATGAAGAAAGCAAATTATCTTTCAACATCGTATTACGACCAATATTCTCAAATTCATCGTTTTCATCCTGAATTTTATTTTTATGTTGGCGAGATATCTCTGCGTTCCTCCTAAAATTCTAAAATGCATCGTAAACGGAATCTTGATGAATGCGTGCGTGCACGAAACAGCTAGAACGAATGGGATACGAACAGTTAAGCAGCAATGGTGGTAAAACCAAAAGATGAATTTAGAGGATGAATAGGAAGCGAGAATGGGTGTAAGGTCAAGGGAGAATGGCTCCATTAAAGAGCTTCCTTTTCGTACGCAGCGTCGCATTTCTTTAACCAGGCCAAAAGAAGCTGCAAGAACAAGTATATAAAGAAAGCTTATAAAGTTTTCAGAATTGAAAAGATCATGGCTAGCCATAGCATTAAACTCAATCTATGGAAATAATCTGTGGAGCAATTTTCTTAATATTTTTCCACCGCCTTTTTTTTTAACTATATCTCGTATTTTTCATTTTGCTTCGTTCGTCGGTCTTGCGCGTTTCTCTATTCAAAATTTCAAATTTCTATTTAAACACTATATTTAGTGCGTGACAGGTTTCCAACTTTTCAAAGGTAACGTCTCACTTCCTCCATTATCCTCAAGACCCTCGGGACGACGATGTTTAATCGAGCCTCGGAAGACATTATCCAACAATTCAGGCATTTCAATATGGAGCTTAAACTTCGGAGAACATGGATTTGAATTTACAATACTATCACAGCCACGTATAAGGGATTACGGGGCTGTTACAATTTTGAAGCGAACGCTACTTCTGTAATATCTCGTGATACATTGGTTTTTAACGTATTTGAGAAAGTTTCTATCGTACATTATACTCGCGTAATATCTACGTACACGTATAAATAAACGTATGAATATATTTACACATTACACGAATTTCTTCGTTCCTTCTTTTTTACACAAACTTTTTTCTTCCTACATGAAATGATTGTATATGTTACGACCGATCGCGAGGAAAGTGTGACGTCAATCCACATTAGAGGACAGATATGTGCGTACCCTCAATTACTTCAATGACCCACTGTTACGTCGGGAGACACTCTACCTAGACCAGGCCACACACCAGATGTCATCACATCCTTACTGCATACCCTCAATAGTCTTAAGGACCTATCATAAATCTCGGGCATTTTCTAACTAAAGTTCTTCAGACCATACCGATATCCCTTTACTGACTCGTTTCTAAAGCTTATTGTTTATTACGGGGAGACACGGGAAAGTTGGTTTTTCTCACGTATGATACTTCACACTAGCAACTATCTATCGAGGGCGGCTAAAACCCTTGCTAGTCCACCAAGCTTCTTTTATCCAATCAGAAACAATGTCTACTGCCTTCACTTTCCTAAGCAAAATTGTCATCACCAAATCCGATGGTTCCGTGTCCTTAGACACACCCACCCGTAACTTTCCTCAGACACAGTATCATCAGAAAAAGGTCAGCCATTCTTCACCGTTAGAACAGTCAACGTCAGTCACGATTATTGTAAACCTGTGCTGTGTTAGTGAATAAAGTTGTGTTACGACTCAACCTTCTTTTTTAATCATCTAACCCTCAAGTTTACGCGACAAAATCGCGTCAACGAGAGGCGTAAATTCTCGCTACGATTCGGATAATCGACGCCGCGAATTAGTCGGTCCCCTGTTTCGGTTAAGATAACAGAGGTGGTTCAATGAGGTTAACACTGAATTAACAGGGTTAACGTAAAATGGTATATTTTACAATATGTAAAATAATACAATGAGCACGCCACAAATTATTTAACGATTATACAGTTGGTTTGATACAATAATTCGACTCGACTTTACAATATTTCTTGATGTATTTGGTAGACGACGCGACCTTAGTTTTATTTGTCCGAACCTCTCAATGCATAACGTTTGACTCCTCACATGATACTGATTGCCCTTCGATGGTCCCTCTGTGTTGTCTAGGAGGCGACCCCATCGTGCTCGGGTCACGCCACCGATCACGCCATGAACACGGGCGTCACCTTCGGTGTGTAGTTAAAATAACGGAACGAATCGACGTTTCTAGAACTCGCTCTGTTTGATGCTTGCCGCTGCATTGTGTATTTGTCGAGCAGATGAGACGATCCGTCTGCGACACTGTAGTGCCACCAGCGACGGTCAGAAATTCGGCTTATGGTAAGCCCCGTGGCGCAACAGTATAGAAGATTGTTTACTTCTTCCTAAAGTTTTGAATTCTTTTCCCGCTCAATCAAATCTGCAACTAATCAAATAGTACGAATCTTTGGCTTGAGAAAAGGATAGTATATTACGATATTATATTATAATGATACGAGAAACATAGACGATTAAGAATGATGATACGAATAACGTTAAAGGAACGTTCCCACAAATTTGCAGACTCTGTGGCAAGGAGATTTATAACGAGGCACGCTTGAATCAATTTTGTAAAAATATAAAAGGAGCAAAATGTACGCATTTCCTCGCATTTTATTATTATAACGCACCGGTTGAATAACGAGGCGACGTTGCAAGGAACAAAAGACACGAAATATCCTGTTTGTGTTCACGATGCCATCGTATATCCCTCTGTTCATTCTTTCTCGTCTCGTGGAAAAATGTCGGACTCGTGCACGTTAATTCTAGCTAAATCTGTAAAGTCGATACAAACGTTTCGAAATGCGTGAGTGTAGCTTGAATAATAGAGGTAGATAACGAAGAACAATAATGTAAAATTTTTGTTAATGCAGCTATGCAGGCTGCAAATATTTTTGCATTAAAGAAATCTCATTATAAATTTCGTATGGTATTTTTATTCTATATGTTTACTTTATTTGTAAATTTTTAGTAAACGTAAAAAGAATATTGAAAGATATTTTATTAAAAATTCTGTAGTTTATATCTTATACGTAATAATGCTTCGTTTTATTTATGAAGAATTTTTTAAACAGAAATGTAGAAATCTAGCTAATAATAAATAGATACGAATTACATGAAAATCAAGACGTATCGGCAGTATATTGTACAATTATTAAAATTAAAATTAAAATTATTAAATATGATTATTTATGATCATATGATGTATCGTATCATATGTCTATAATATACGTTTATAATGATAAATTTGTTTCGGGGTTATAAATTTATACATTTATTATTTAATTGTAAAATGTAATTAACGAAAACAGAAAATTATTCGATCTTGACACAAATCAAAGTTTACTTGTCTATATTATTTGAAAAATAAAAATTGTTATGTTTTCTCTTTAAAATGAAATTTGTCGAAGTCCGAGAAAAACACGCTTATTTAATTCAGTGAGATATAACACCCTGAACAATGGATGAGCTTTCGTTTTATCAGAGGGACGACGATTTTTGGTTGCGTATTTTCCGCTTCATCCGTCCGGAGATTTTCATATTTCATACTTTAAAAGCGCGAAGAGCTTATCGCTCGTGAGTAAACAATCGAAGTTGGTTTTTCGAAGTCACAATCGAACGATCGCTGTGGTTTAATAACGTCGAATCGTTACTGTCGGAATCGAAACGCAGCCGCAGGGATCGAGCGCAAGTAATACGAAGACGTTCTCGAGAAAAGTTTTAATTAACCGTCGTTCGATCCACTTTCGAAGGTAACTACATCTGAATTTTCTGCCACGCTAACACCGGGAAGATAACTTCCAGCTTCATAAATATAGGCACCGATTCGGTCGTATTATTGAACCAGGGCTCAAGTAAAACGAAATTTTTGACGACTACAAAATGAGTCGATGTTTACCCATTGAAGAGATACGTCAACGTAAATTTATAGCGTCTGTTTAGAATGCAATAGATAATACATGTTTATTTAGAATTTGATAATGTAGACACTAAAAATGTGAAACAGAGTAATAAATATAGTCGTTTAATATACATCCTTCTGTCGGAAATAGAGATTTTCAAAAAGTTTGTACCATGCAAACGTAAATGTGTAGCAGTGAAATTTCGCTATAAATAAATATATCGCTGCAATACTCCTACAGAGAAGAGTAATGAAATTAGACATAATACGTATATTCTAGACACGGTACAATATTTTAGCACGATAGAGTGATCTGCATTGCAACAGATAAGATGTGTGTATCTCGCTGAAGAAGTAGCTACGACCCTTTCATCCCTATGCTCGCCCATGTCGGGCATCCACTGCTATACTTAGACGCCTGAAAAGCACAAACCTCATATCGTACGTCGGCAAATATTCATAAGTTAAATATCGTCTCTTCGTAGGAGGCTCAGCACGAGAACTCGCGATATAACACCACCGTGGTATTACGTTGCACGTGAAAATCCTCAGCTTGTCGAAAGTCATCTCTCAGTCTAATACCTTCACGTACTTCCCCCATCTTCCGCCTTCTTTTGCGAAACTTGTTCCTTTTTATTCTTAATAAGATTTCTTCTTATCATTCGTTCACTTTTACTTGCTTCATTTTGATGGATATCTGTTTTACTGAATACAACTAGATCTCGTCGTGCCATTATTCTAAGCTGGTATTTTGATACGATTCGCAATATTCAAATTTTTCTAGGAGATTTTATTTCTTTCTAATAGTAACGAGGTATTGTAGTTTCTGATGTCTGGGTTTTTAGTTTCATTATGGAAATTCTTTTACAGACTTCCGAACAAATTTTTATTAAAAGAAGAAAATATAAACCAGCTTCTAATTTTCTGTTGTATTTTCTATTCCACGAACCATGAATATTAAAGATGATTTCACCCTTTCAAGCTTTATTGTACAGTAAATGTTGATACGATCTTGTAGCTTTATAAATACACCTACTATAGACACACCCACCGTACAAGAGACGAAATAGAAATAAATAGAAATTTGTTTCGCTCCGTAACTATATATATATATTCCGTATATTTTTGACTTTTTAAATTCCTCCTGAATGTACAAGGACTCACAGCCTAGTAACATCTTCTGAAAAAATAATCAACGAAAATGTTATCTATCTGAATCTACTATCGTCCTCAATATCGTCTTTCTCTTTAAACTCTGGCCTTCCAAGAAGATAAATCACAAGCACACGAAACACGTACACCGCATCATCGGATTTCACAGTAGGTTTCAACGGTGGTTTTCAAGCATTATCAAAATGGTTCAAAAAATACCTTGCTCCTTCCTTCTACCTTTACACCTATACTCTGCCAACATTCTATTCTCTTTTCTCTTCGTGCCGAGGCAAAATAACTCGAAACTATACGCGCGTGTCTGCACGTTGTTCTGCACGTACATGGCCGCGTCTCTGTACGAAATAACGTCAGCACTTTATCCGGTTCGGCTGCGAGAGCTATCGTCGAGAGTATATCAGAGGGTGTTTTCGCACAAGCGACAGTCAGCTCGTGAAATGACTTCGCCAGCCGGCTTCGCGGTATTCCTGGGGTGGGAAGTCCGCCTCGAGTTCCTCGAGATCCTGTCGAGCGCTTGAAATTACCGGGATAAGTGCTCGCGTCGGAATCAACATCGAAATATTTCTTTGAGCTACAAACCGCCATTCTAGCTGAGAAAAGCGCTATCCACCTGTGTTTTCCTTTTATCTTCCTGGCGAGGTTTATCTAAAGGGTTAAAACGTTGCAGTTACAGGTAATAGTAGGAGAATACGTGTTCCAAATTGATCGAACGTTACGGTTTTCCCTTTATTTCCACACTTTTCGAAACTTTTTCAACAGAAATAAGATTTTTAAGTATTGCGAGGTTGCGAGTCTCGTAACATGGCGAACCTAAAAAATTTGTAATTTATTTGCTGCGCGACGAAATGTTCCAAGCTGAAATTATTAGTCTCTAAGAATTACATACAGTAGTGTGATCGATTTGTTCTTTGCTTTTTTATCGGGATATGTGATGGTTATTTTCAGTTTTTTTAGATTCAATGCTTTCCTACTGCACTTCTGTGTAAAGCAACAAATTTTACGTTAAAAGATATTGTACGAAATAAGGACGGAGATTAATAATCACAGGTATATTCTGAAATTAATCATTTCAAAAGGATATGAATTATTGGGCAACGAAGAGTTGGCATTGGTTTCGTGAAATTGTCCACCAACACAGGTGGAATTTGAATGTTTGCAGCGACATAAATAACAAAGGGTTACCCACTGTCTCCTAGAAATAGACAAAAGGAAAACGAGTGAAGAATATAGTACTCTTCTATAGTCTAGCATTTTATGGGTAAAGAGTTTGAAATATTTACGTGAAATTGTACGACAGTCGATAAAGCGTTTGTTGTAAAAAATGTTTGGCGATGAATAAAGTTGGACCGAGGTAGAGGTTTAGTTAAATCGTTGTAATAGATTCGAAATAAACTGGGATATTGGTTTTCCATTACGATATTTCTATCCGCCGCAATATGGTGTCGCTGGTCAAATAAAATTCGATGTTTCATGTTATTGGAAGGTGATATTACGTCTTCTGGAAAACTGCCAGTTATTAGCTATGATGTAGCATTGGGAATAAAGATTCAATGTGTTTCAGAATGTCCTGGTCGTCTAGATCTGTCTGTTGCAAATCGGAAAACTATACTAAAGACTAACGTTTATAGCTTGAGATAATGTCGACCTATAAAATGTAAATTCCAATCAATGTCGTTATATTTCATAAAATTGTACCATCTAAGTGGAAGAAATAGTAACAAAAAGAAACCTTAATCCTTGGTATTCTATGTTTCATAGCCACCGTGTTAGCGAAAGAATTCGATACCGTAAATTGATTGAAAAATATTAGAAATGAAACTTTGCGTTAATGTCGAGTCTTATCGGGTTAAGAGGCGCTATAATTATCAGTTCGAAAACAGCTAATATTAAAAGACTAGAAAGCTTAAAACTTGCAACACAATTTTCTCTATTCACCATTTTGTGTTATAAGCCCTCTCTTTCAGAAACTTCCTCAATTTGTCTTTTATTCTAACTTTCTAATTTAAATTACAACTCGTCGTTAGGTAAGTAATTCATGTTTCAGTATAATAAAATTTCACAACCTTGTCCTTTCGTTCTTTCGAGTATCATCTTTAAATTTGACACGCGTTCTCCACGGAAAGTTCTCTCGTTCAGTAAAATGTCTTCATTCTAGAAGCATGAAACTTGCACGAAGACAGCGTGGTTATTGTCAATTTTCCAAATTGCTCGGAGAAAACAGCAGAACGCGAGCTGAAGATAACACACGTACGGGAACGTTTCCGAAACTGGAGCTGCACGTTGCAGCGCGATCCGATTTCGAATTACGTTTTTGATCAAGCTGAACCATTTGGTGTTGCTCGCCAGTTTCAATCGAACATTCAACTTCGTGAGAAACTTCGATTGCGCGAAAAAATAGAGAGACTCTGGTCCTGGATACGATACAAAATTCCATTTCACGATGTTCCTGAGAAAACGAAAGAGCCAGGGTGCACTCAAAATGTTTGCTAGGAATCTAAGTTTCGAAAATTACACGGACGATCACGCAACGCGTATTGGAAAAGACGAAAATCTAGGTATTCGTGACGTATTGCGAAAGTTTCGCGAACTGTTCCTAGAATGAACTAAGTTTCAAGATCCTGCAACGAGTTTACTTCCTAAGATCAGCCTGAATTAGGTAACACGGCGAGGCGACTTACGTTTGCGGCGAATAGCTTTTACTTTTATAGAAACGATTTCTTAAATCGCATTTTATTTGCACGCAGAAGCTTAATAATTGTACTTTTGCGTGTATGTCTTCTCTTTCTGGGCTTTACGATAATAAGTTGACTTTATGAAATAAACATCTTTATACTGGGTTTTATTAATTATAATAATTTACTATAATTTTCATGGTATTTGATACTCGCAGTTAATTAATTGGCTGATGTAAGCTGAATTAGGGTGAATACGACGTTGCCCAGTTTTCGAAGAAATATCCATCTTGCATGAAAAATCGACATATAAAATTAGTCTTGAATCTTCCTTTGCTCATTTTTGGATAATACAAAAAATATTAAATAAAATACAATTTAACTAATCGTTCTACTCTGGTGGATCATATCCGATTCGATCGTTCAACAATCTTTTACCTTCGAAGATAAAATGGAAGAATTATTAACGATTTGTGTACACGGCACTTCCCATTACAATTTCGTGCACGAAGATTTTCTCGCAACGTCGTTAAAAATCTTATTGTTAAACGTTGGAACCAGGCTGAGTTTGACGCCCAAAAATTCGACAAATGCCGCAGGATTAATGCGAGCAAAGGATCAGTCGAAAGCTTGTCTGAAAGGAGGTGTTTCAAAAAGTAACACAGCTCCCTACAGGGAGCAAAAAATTCCCACGTTTAGAAAGCCGTGAGTCGATCGAAAGAACAACAGCAAAACGCTGTCACCGGGAAGTATCGTGAAAACAAAGCGTGATTTATTCGAAAACAGAATAGTCGACGTCAAGTTGTGACGTTGAAGAACCGAGGGCCGGAAATTGCTCTTCAACCGCAACGAGGCGTATTCACGTTACAAAAATAGCGATAACCACGGCGCGAATGGAAAGCGAGGGGAGGGAGCGAATATTACAAACTGTCATGAACCGACGGAAAACTTGCCGTGGCTGTTGCTAAAGTGGACGAAGTTATTCATCCACCACGGGACAAAATTATTTCTCGAGATCAGCACAGCCTGGCTGGAATTGCCGACGTGCAATTCGTTGCTGAGGCTTGCGGTCGTGCTCGAAACTCTCCTGTAAAATGGCGCAAGGTAGACTGCTACACGACGAAGAGACGGAACAGTGACGAAGGAACGACCGATGGTAGAGAGGAGCATATGTCCTTTCAGAATCTGTTACCTTCCTTTAATTACGTATAGTCGGAAGCCTCCATTACCCATTCCTTGTTATTCTCCCTTGATATTTTTACCCCTTATCGTCAGACAGTAAGTACATATTCTGCATCGTTTGAAACGTTCTTACCGGTTCCAGTTAGTAAGATATTCCTAATAGCTAGTATGCTATCTGGTAGGAAAATCCTTTGAGTTTGAGAGCTAATGGAAAGTTCATCTCGGGGGCAACGATGTAACGGGAAGAGTTTCGGGAATGGGATGTTCCGTCGGTCGGTGCCAATTAAAATTTCACCCAAGGACTGCTCTTGGTGTCGATTACCGACGGTGATGAAGACATTTGCGTCTTGATGGTTGGGCTAATCGAAATGCGGTTGAGAGAGAGAGAGAGAGAGAAAGAGGAAGAGAGAGTGTGTTTGAACGATGTGAGCGAATTCGTGAGCGAATGGAAACGATTTCTCGAAGACGGGATTTCGATACACGATGGAAATGTTTGCGCGTTTGGCATTTTATCGTTTTACCAGAATTTGGTATTTTAAAGGAAAGTTTAGAGGAAGAAGATAAATTCTATTATGGGTGGACAAGATGGTCTTTAGTGAAACGATTAGTAAATTTGAGCTCCACTAAAACAATTTCTTCGTGAATAAATTGTTCCGAGGAAAAACAGATAATACCATACACACGTACCTACATGTTTGTAGCTTTTCAGATTATGCTGCAAAAATGAAAAATAATGTCGCATTTCGTATGGAACTAAAGATCTTCTGCTGTTTTTCGACATAAATATATTCGGTATTTTCGTATTCATTAAATGCAAGATGCAGATTGTATAGGGAAAAAATGATCAAATTCAACGACCCGATGCTTTTACACGTGAATTTTCATTACAACTCGGGCTAACACGAGATGAAAATAAAATACGTATTACTAAAAATATCTAAATTTTGAAAACGAAAACTATGGAGAACGGGTATATTAAAGCTTGAAAATATAACATTTTGGAAAAGTTTCAACATTCATATAAATATCCGAATACTTTTAAAAACTTTTTATCTTGATCCTTTCCTTCATCGTGATTCAAAACTAGACTGAAAATATAAATTTTGAAATGCAAGAAAATATCCACGATGCATATAATACACACGTATATACAAAATATTCATGACAAACTACTCACCAAAATATTTATTTATCCAAACAAATCTTCAAAACTCATTTTCATAAATGATACGAATTTGCGTAAAATACCCGTAATCTACTCGCGACTCCAGAATTGGAAGGTTGAAAAAGATCCATAAAATACCAATAAAAATTATAATTCAAACTCGCAAGTATGTACCTAACGCTATTTCACTTTCGAACGATCATTATCTGGCAGTTTATTATCGATTGGTGGCGATGAGAAGTCTAGACTCGATAATAATACCGGCAACGTTAACGTCCACAATGGTCGAGACGCTCGCGTCAGCCACGCCATTGTTCAACGATTCTCGATCGTAGACATCGACGACGACGACGACGACGACGACGAAGGCGGCGTTGTCATGGTCGTTGGCCTTCTGACTGTTCCGAATCGAACAAAGACCCAAAATCGAATAGCGAAACGATCCTTGCTTCGTATATCTGGCTGACCGGAAGAAGGGGCCACGCTGGCATTCAATCGAAAGACAATCGATCGATTGAATCGGTGGAGGTTAGGAAAACGCGAACCACAACCACATGCTAGCAAGCTCGTGGTTGATTCAATCAATCGACCTGAATCGCGTTTGAGTATTGCTTTGCTTCCCTTCGATCCCTTCTAGGAAAGTATGTTGCTTATGGTGCTGCTTTATTCCTTGGATAATGCATCCAAGATACGGTGGTTTCCTCATAGGGTAGCTTTCACCGATCACGCGTTTGAGAAAATGAAGAATTTTGTATTTTTGTTAAAAGTAAAATGAAATGAATATTAATAGCGTGGTGGCGAAATAAAATTAGTGTTAATAACATTAATAATTGATTTCATTTAACAGCGAAAGAACATCATGAGTAATGTTAAAATTTTATTTTAATTTCGCAGTGAGATTCGATATGGAACATTGTATCGTCGAGAACTTTTCATAAATGTCGATCTTTATAGTTAGACTGCTAGAAATAACGAGAGAGACTGAGAGTTTTAACGTTATTTTATATCTATGTGGTTTTACGTATAATTATATTTGAGACAAAGATGTATCATAAATTTGAACATGCTTGCTCGATTTTTATTCAACGAATCGTTGAGTGCCGTAGCAGATTGTAGCTTCAAAAAGGGAACGTTAAATGCGAGCAACAAAAATTTAAATTCGTTAAAAGTTAAATTTGAATTTAAAATCAAGATAAAAATTTCATTCGCGTCTAAATTCAACATTAAGTTTGTGCTACTGTTATTTCCGAGTAATAAGTATATATATACACAATTCGTATGTAAAATCTGGAATAACGGCACTAATCAATATTTGAGAAATTGCGTTGAAACAGATGAATATTACATTGATCGTATATATGACGATCTACAGAAACGAAGCGTAATTAAAGTTTCATTTAAAAACCAACGTTTCATATGGGCCAACTTAAGTAAAAACTGGCATCCGGCCCTTAATGAGAAAAGCAAATGAAAAAAATGAAAAATCAAGAATGTAAAGAAGGAAAAGATAAGAAAGGGTGCAGGTTACATTCTCGACAAGAAGCCCGCAATCCTTGGTTTCCTTTTCGCCCTATTTCCGCCCTCTCATCCGAGCTTTTGCAAGTCAAGAAGACCTTCGATCCGAAACTGAAAGTCGTGCTTACGAAGGGAAGCGTTTTCAATTAAAGCGGCACGTTCATTATGGGTAATTAGGCTAGCTGCGCGAGCAGCTGCACTCCGTACACTCTCTTCGCCACCTATTCGTCTGTATCACGATGCATCATGTGATAACAGAGAGAGTCTGAAGGGAGAGCACGAAGGAAAGCTCTTATCGCGAAAGAAGACGCTCAGTTAAAGCTCCCGTGACCTCGAACAGAGGTCTTCTTCTTCTTCTTCTCGAGTCTTCGATGTTCTGAAAGCTTCACGGTGAGTGTTTTACCACCGGCGACCAACTTTTGTTCAACTTGCTTGACACGGAGAGATCCGGCTGCCACGTTTTGAATTGGCCATTATCAGGGTGCAACGTGACAAGTACTTTTAGGAAATAATGGAACGTAAGAGAGGACAATGTAGAAATTCGTTTTGCTGCTGACGAAATTGTCTGATAGAGAAGATTTGATGTTTCCTCTGTGAGATTATCCTTAGAGATGGCAAGATTATACACACACTGTATATGGGAGCTTTTTTGAGAACGAACCGACGAACTCCACATTTTATAAATTTCCTAATTCCATTACATAGGTACAGGGTAATATTTTTATTGTTAAGAAACAAATGACGCATCTTTACGAGCTCATTCGCGAAGAAAGTCTCATAAATAATGATAAATTCGAAGGAAAATCGTGCAACATCATCACTTTTTCTGTGTGTTTTCAATTTACAGATCGATGCTTCAGCTTCTGAAAATTAAACATACGTATTTTATTATTTATACTTTGAAATTTCCAATAAATGAACAACCATTTTTACTTAATTATGAAGTTCAATCAATTCATCGGATGGTATGGAGAGAGGAAAAAAGATATTTATTACATAAATATTGTTGGGCCACAAACACGTAACTGATGCTTTGTTTAAATCGCTTAAAATCAAAAGTAAATCCAGTATGAAATATCAGTTGCTAGCAAATACAAACAAAGTTTGCATTTCGTTTCTTATTTTTATCACAGATACAAAGCAAGAGCACAACAATACAGCAGCTCTCGACACATCCGGCTGTATCAAACACTTCGTAGCTTTACTTCACGCATCTCCTCAATTTTCGTTTTTCAAACAGTCGCAACATTGCCAACTCGAATAAATCTAACTCGTGCTACAGCGATAAATCGCGCAAAAATATGCGTCGAGAAGCGAACTGATGGTAAGCGGATTAAAAAATTAAGCGACGAAAAATTCGTCGATTCACGAGCGCGTACCAGGAACAGTGAGAGAAAGGGGGGGAAGGGGAAGGAAGGAGAAAAAAAACGGAAAAATCGGAAGAAAAGAGCGAGGAAGGGAGATATTCACGACGAGTTTCGCAGCGATGGAAAACTTTGAGAACGTCAGACACGATTAACAAGCCGCGAACGTAATTTCGCTAAAAGCCGGAATAACGAGGCACCGGGATCAAGCCGCGACGATCACCAAATTTTACATCAACTACGACACGTACGACGACGATGTTCTCAATTTTCGTTGTAATTAGTTACGGCTCGGCGCCCAGCTCGACCGTGTAACTCGATACGCGACGTCGATCGATGGAATTTCGTCGGCTAATCGTCGATCGCGCTTTTTCCCGTGGTAACCGCTATTGTCGCGATCAGGAAATTTTCATCGTGATTTATACGGGATATCATCAGGTAAGTCTAAGTGGAGAACAATCGCTTGTTAAAAAGCGTACGTAACATCATAATTTGATAGACGAATTTTTATACAACGCCGATTTAAAATAGAAAGATTACAGTAGAAAATTATTAGTAACTTGATTATTCAACAATGGGTGCGGACTTATCAATTTAAAAATATTAATTGCGAAGAATGGCAAAAGCGAATCATCGTATCACGAGTATCGTAAAATAGGTTGCTTTTAGTATATAGTGTAACATGATCCTGCAATTGAAACATTTTTATAGTTCGATATTAATTACGAAATAACACATTATCGGTATAATATTAACTCTATCTGTCAGAAGCATATTCAGAAGTTCAATCGTTGTATTAGTGTAATTTGATAAAATCGATGTTTTCACTTTCTGAAATTATTCAGCAACTAATCTAATTAAACCACTAAATATCTCCCTCTTTCGTTCGAAATTACATGAAATTATTATAATCGAATTATACATAATTACAATAATATATAGAGTAAAATCGTCGATTCAAATTTATGCGAAGTTAGTTCTCGCGGAAAATTCATTCGCCGAGGAAATGAAGTTTTATGAAGCATTTCCATTGTTTCGACGTGTTCTTTCGACGATGAGGTCGATCGAACAATTCATCCTGCGTCCCTTCTTTTACTGCAATCTGCTGAATAGCAGGAGGAAAGAAATTCCTACGAAGAGGAAGAAGAAGCGCAGGGAGCTCGGATCCGGTTCGAGAAATAAAGAAAACGCCGAATAGATCTTTCCTTTGTAAAAAGAGAATCGGCTGCAAATTCTAGCTGCAGGAGTTTCCTTACCAACGCCCGGTCCTTGCAAAAGCAACGATTTGAGCGTGTTATAAAAAAGTTTCGCGTGATCGAGAAGCTCAAGGAAAATATTCTTGCTCGTTGAATAGCCACGCGAGAAACAGGAGATTTTTGTTTCCTCCGATTCAGAAAATGCGATTTTTGCATGATTAATATTAGAAATGTGCAATGATTTATGATGCAAAATTGTAATAATCGTGCTACGATGTTTTGCAAATTATTCTACAAAATTGTGCACTTTTCTGTTCTTGAAAAAGTGTTTGAATATTCTCTGAAAATCGAGAAGTAGCTACCTTATCCAAGTAATTACTATCTTTTTAGAAACAGTGATATTTCAGTGATTCGAAAAAGTTGGTAAACATTTTAGACCGTTGTCAGACATCGGGAAAAAGTTTTAAGTGGTTGCACGAATAAATTCCGTCGACGACGGTAGAGCTATGTTTTCCCTTTTTTAAACATTATGATAATTTATCCTTTCTAACAAGAAAACTTGCAAAAACATTTTAAGCGTTCGCATGAAATGCTACGTACAAATAATTGTAGAAGCAATTAAGTTACCCTCTAAGCGTTTCCCCAACAGTTTTCAACAAGTTATCATAATTATAAATTATATTTACACAGGTACATAAGTCATAAGGTAATACGAAATATATCTATCGCAAGAGCTAAAACATCGGACGCTATGAGAACGAATCATTCGCTTTCTGTAACAGGAATATATCTTCCATGTTAGAAAAGGAAAAGAACAAATTACACAGCGAATTACAAAGAGTCGTAAGTTTCTCCTTTGAGAGAAACAAAATTTTGGTTACAAAGAATATTCATACTATAATTCCAAATCAAAATTAATCTACTGTCTCGATCAAGCCACGTATTTCTTCTTTTCAGTATCGACTACACATAAAACAAGCTAATACACTTTATACGATAAAAGACCCAACTGAACACGAGACAAACTTAACCAAACAAACAGAACAACGTACAAAAATCCCTCTTTTCACAACTAAAGAATTTGTCACAGAAAAAGACGAGATCATCCGATATATATCGATACAGACAGAAGGAGAAAAAGTGGAGATATTCTCACGAAAGAATAGATATTGAGTTCGTCCTCTGTCTCGAAACTTCTAGCTGTCGTGCGATACATTGGTCCGCCAGTAGTCTGTGAGGATTGAGGTTGGTATTGGTTTTCAATTTGCATTCTCCCAATAGCCAGCCATGCATCATTCCAAGTTACAAACCAACGAACCAAGCAAGCTACCAGCCTCATCCTCCTTCAGTCGCCACACTTCGAGTTTCTGGGAGGGGTGGGCAGAAAGAAAAAAAAAAAAAAAGAAAAAAGGAAGCAAAGGCAAAAACATTCTGAACAGAGCGAAGAACCGGGATGACACTGGATCGATAAATATTTGATGGCGTCTAAAAGCAGGTTAATCTGATCGAAGGCTATGTCAGCTATCCATCCTGATCTCGGTGTGTTTTTAGTCTCTCTTCTCTCTTCGTTTCCTGGTTTCTCCTCTTTCTTTCCTCTTATATTTTATCCGCTTTTTTTCCTGTGACGGTTTCGTTCTGTGTAAGCGCGAGACGATGAATAAATAAGCGACTGAATGGAAATGCGGGTTCAATCGGCACAGGGAATGTCGAAATGCTGGCAAACGCGGAGGAACGAGGAAACAGACAGCTGGATGAACGCGATAAATGTTGGAGAAATCGCTCGTGACAGAGATTATCGATTAAAACGCTGGCGGAGAAATTTTGCTTTCGAATTCTTGTTGGCAGACGCAATAGGCTACGATTGGTTCGATGTATTTGAGTTTAGGTGGACTTTTTGTCTTATGATATTTTGTGAGACGTAAGATTCTGGTACTACTTTTTCTTCTTCCTATGTAATCATTTGAATTGTTACTGAAGGTATGACAAACTTATATATTTTGTATTTGATCATTTTTGCAACGCTGATTCTCGGATAAAATTTCATTCTGAAAATTATTTTAATAGTACAAGACGATTTTCCATGTTTACACTAGTCTTTAACCTGATCCTTCCACGAATCTAACTTTTCTTCTTCCCTCAGCTTCTCCTTCTTATTTTACTATTTCTCTTCCTCCTTCAATCGCTCTCCTCTAATTGTTTGCTTAAAACACGCAGAAATAAATTCACAAGAAAGGATATCACGAATCCATTCCTCCAATTGTTTTGCACAAAACTTAATCAAAGGATTAGTACCTTGGCCGTTATGCAAATATACGCGCGATACACTCAAAACAAATGAAGAAAAAGGAGACAACGAAGTTTATGTTCCTTTAATTAAAAGACGAGAAAGTACGGAACGGAGAAGGAAAAGAAACGCGGCTTTGTTTTCAAACGCGAAGAAATCACACAGAAACACGAAAGAAACGCCAATCATCCACCGACAAAGATCAACGGAGTTCATTTCGTGCCGAGCACGGTTAATAACGAACCGAGATCCGCCAGTTCTTGCACTCTGCAAAACTTTCGAGGATTCCGAAACTTCCGTTCTCTGGAATGACGCCTCGATGTCGTTCGTGAAAACGCAGGAGCTTCTTAATCGGCTACCTCGAAGCATAGTCTTTTTATTGTCACCTTTAAGCGATGCTATATACTTTCTGTGACATTTTACGAATAACTAGAAGCAGCAAACAATCCTATGAATGACTTTTTGAAAGGGAATTAAATTGAAAGAATGTGAATTAGAAAGACTTGTATTATCTCTGGAGTTTACAAAATTATCTTGCATTGAAAGTATTATTATTATTAATTAAAAATGAAGTATCTAATATACGTAGTGAAATGCATATAATTTAAGGTATATAAGAAAAGAACTATAAATTCTTTGGGTGACAAAGTAAAAACCACAAAGGATAGAGAGACATTAATCAAATTCCTGAACTAAAACATAGTCTCAAAGAATTTAAACGTATCTGTAATTTACTTTGTTCATATTTATATTTTATATTTTACTATATTTTCTGGTTTAATGTTTGGGAAAAGAAATGCAGAACCATATAAATTGACATTTTCTTTTATTTTATATTCGATGTTGTTATTTAAATACGTAGGAGTATTTGGAAATGATTAGCGTACACTCGAAAAAGAGCCAGCAATATAACCGGTGGTTTGTTGATTACAGTATCGTATTTTAAAGCTTAATAAATAACACTTTGTATATTCAGCGTATACATAGAATGGTCTCGCCGTTTGGTGTATGCATAGCTAACGAATTTTTTACCATAAGGCTGATATATTGTTCCGCAAAACACATACGAGATGTAAATTACTACAAATCAGATAAGCGTTGCACATATGCTAGCGTGGATCCTGCTATCCTGGAAATAGTTTGTGGATTTTGTAAATGATATATAGTGGATTTTTCAATTTTATCTTTTTGATTATCCTACCATGTAATGGAACGTAGAACGTTGCAAACAAAATTCGAATTATTTTAGAATATTATTCTCAGAGACATTGCTTTATCCAATTATCTTAAAATGTTCCTTTAAACTTCCACTGGTTTTAGCAAATAAAACCTCTCTCTTCACGAACAAAGAACTTTCTCTCAAAATTTCATGAACATTTTAATTTCAGCTCCGCTTTACAAATAAGTAATTACATTAATGCGTTATTTCAGACGTTAATGTTTTTAAGGAAGATATTATTCGTTATAATAACTATTTCAATTACGATTAACAAACTTAACAAACTCACTCAGCGAATACTAAACTCCTTCCGTTACTTCGATTATTTCAACTAAGAAAAAGAAACGAATGTTCCTTCGATTCTGTCGATAATTATCCACGCTGTTCTAATTATATTTAGATCAATTTATTTGATCAATTGAAAACATTTGTTTCAATCGTGAAGAGTATAAGACTTTTGTTAAGAACTACGAACAAGATCGTAAAGAATTGCTTAGTGGAAAGAATTCGTAAGCAATTTCTAATTTATTAAAATGGTATCTAGAATATTGGAAAGTAAAAATATGCTTGATTCTTTAAAAAGATAACAAATGAATCATTCTAATTCTACATTCTACTAATACCTTACATCTTTACTAATATCTAATCTTATGTTACTTATTTATCAGTAATGTTCCATCTTACTCCAACTCGACTAATCTATCCAGATACTTAAAAGCGAATACTCCCGTCGTTGGTGACGTAAAATCTTAAGAGACAGGTCAACGGTCGAGCAACACAAACGCTTTCGCTTCGAACCGCGAGCAGCGTGAATTCACGAGTAAATTTCAGCTTCGCAGTCGGAAATTCAGTGGACCGTTTCCAGCGATGTGCTACCGGTCTCTCTCGGCCACTGGTTAAACACAATCTAATTTAATCCTTTTAAACCGTCTAATCCCCGGGAAACCATTCAAATAAATACACAATTGTACACGTTACGCGGTGCATTTCTCCATTTCTCTTTTTCCTCGTTCACCCTCTTTGTACGTCATTTGTTTCGTCTCGTCTCGTTCCGTTTCCTATCGTCTTCCTTTTTGTCGATCGTTTTACCTGTTCCCCCATTCACCAACCGATAACTCTAGCGTTCTCGCTGGCTTAACGTGTACGATTTCGCGTGATTTTGCCCCCTTTATCCTCATTCTGTTTTCTATTCTCGATGCTACTTTCTCGAGCAATCGAATCCTCTTGCCACGGTACCTTGCTGCTTCTACTCGGTTTGTATCGTCTTCCTTCGTTCTGCCGAATCCCGCTTGCGTTCTATTCTTAGAGATTACTATCGTAATTGTGCTTTATTGTTATTTCAAATCCTGCTCAATTGTTCATCGATTTAAATCCATCAGCGGTAACTTCAATTTATTGGGAAACGAGATGGAGCATAAAATGGAGAGGACATGTAATGTGTTAGGTAAATTATTAATTTACTTTCATGGAGAAAATGTAAAAGTTCTATCTTCTCTTCCTAGGTTGTTTTATTATCTTGTAGGTTATCGTAAGTGGTGGTTTAATAATTTGCGACTTGTCTGTATCTTTGAAACAAATTATTGCAAATGGAAGGAAGTTGAAATAGTAATGATGTACCTGAGAAATATTACTAACATTGATTACGACGTTTATATTATAAAATATTAATGTTTGAGAGAGAGAAATGATATGGCTATAGAATATTGCCAATACTTAATGCAATATCAATTTATAAAATATTTAAATGCTTGAAATATCAATAATCTAACTATAGAGTAGTGGTAACATTAAGAACGGTGTAATATTTATACAATACGATGTTATTCTAGTGTATCTATATAATTTTATTCTTTGGAAATTCTAAATATATTTCTTCTAAACCTATTTCTCTGTACAATTACCTATTCAAACGCATATATGCTTTATCGATTTCTCGGTTCCTAGGGCATTTTTAGATTTTAGATTTATCCGCTATCTGCAGCTCTATTTATCTAGCTACGCATACAAACATAGCAAGTATTTGAGAATTTTTCCATCCAAGTACTCAAACGTCGAACAAATAAAAAGCACGGTCGGGTAAAGTAAGAAAAATCAAACTTACGTTTGGATTACTTATATCGGAAGATTATTGCCGCATTATGGCAATCAATGTCAACGTAGGAATGAAAAATAATTGCGCGATCAACCAATTTTTAGACCGTAGGCATTATTTTATTAACAATAAATCACGCTTCGATACAGTTCTATTTTGCTTGCTGAAAATTGAACTGTTTCAATTTATCGTAAATAACCATCGTTCTATCGTGTTTATTGATATTGTGTCCGACTATATAGTCGTTTATCTACTTCATTCCAGATATGTCCATCATGTTATTGACCTTTCGATATTACTTCTTTTGTTTCCTCCGCCCCTCCCATCTAGTAATTAATTTTCCCTATTGTTTTACATAATTGCTTGTAAACCTTCGCTTCTAAAAGTCTATGGAAACGAATATTTTTAGTGTTCATTTATACTTTACAATCTCAATTAAAATACAAATAACTAAATACCATTCCAGTTTTAGGGAGAAAAGTGTTAGAATACAGAGATACCTCGATAAACGGATTTAGATAACGAAGAGACGCATGTAAAAGTTTGTTCATCGGACGAAGAAATATAAATTCTCATCCCAAGTTTACAAATTATTTCTCTCTTTATGAGGAAATAACGTTTCACCACAGCTATACATTTTAATATTTCCTATTTTCTCAATACAAACAAATGTTATCAAAAAATCATTCTGCCCGGTATTTCCAAGTTACCTTCTCCATTTCTCTCAGAAAAAGACGCTCACACAAATTAAGATTTTCAACAATCAAACCGTCAGCCACAAACGAAACGCCCACTAATTCGTTGGTTCCTTCGTACCACTAATTTTATACACTAATTTTTCCGACGAAATACAAAAGGCAGATAAAAAGCACCGAAAGAAAAACGTTTGCAACTTTCTGGCCGGCTGATCAGTTTGCCTGGAAACTCCACGGAAAGACTACAGCGGCTCGTTAGCGAGTTCCGGCAAGTTTTACGACCTTTTTTTTCGCGCGAACGTCATTCAGTCGGCTGATTTTCACCGAAACTGGCCGGTATACGTGACTTAATCCACATTTTCCCTCTGCACACCGGTTTTCGTCGTTTCTCTATCCCAATGGAAATTGCCCGATCTAATTTCCCCTCAAACGAGCATCCGCGCGAGAGCCTCTCGAGGATGAACGCGAAACGATTTTCCACTCGGCCGGAATAGAAGGCGATACGACGCGCGTATTTACTTAACTCGAACCGTTTTTCCGCCTACGCTTGGACGAGGCCCCGCCGCGCCGTTTCTCTCTTTACATCGGTGTCGATCGGTTTTCATACCCGGTTGTTGCGTTATTTTCATTCGTTCAAAGTACGCTAACAATGAGCACGATGTCCAGTGAGATTAGGGTCGCGACGATAGTTTCGTGGTAATAGACAGGCATCGAGTGAAACTGTTAAAATTTCCAAATAGTTATGAAACAGTAATTTTTTGATTATTACCGTCTCTGTCTCAAGAAAACAAAGTGAAGTGTATCTACTGAAAGTTTTATTCCATATATTTTTGCATAAATGGAAAACTTTTATTTCCATGCAAGTAGAAAAAGATTAAACGTCTGTTTTGTTTGAAAAGGAAATTAAATTTGTGCGTTGTTAGCGGTATTACTCCTAAAATTAAACTCCAAGCTGTGATACGTAATTAATCGGTTTTTTGTTTCGTTGAATTTTCCTCTAATTGTTAGTGGAAATAAAACAATTCACGACGGAATTGAAGTGTCGACGTACAAAATTGACTTAAAATAGAAAGGAAATAATTAAAACGTTAAAAGTTCAGTAAATTACTGTTATTTATAACAGTCAACAGTTTCATTCGATCCTTGGTAATAGACATCAAAGTGGTTTCAATGTTGCATGACGGTTTAGGTGGCTCAAGCAGAGGTAAAGGAACGCTTGTTGAATCAGTTGCGGAGATCTGGATGTTGACTGGAGCTGGGAATTTTAGGAGGGAGTGATTGTTTTGTCTGACCGAGATAGGGATTTTAGATGAGACTCGACGTTGCTTTAGGTTTAGAGTAAGTGAGTGTTACCGGTTACGTAGTTCTACAATGATTTCTATCTGGTTTGACGTCTCTATCTCTCTGTATTTCTTCAGGCTATTTGAGAATTTAGATATTATCAGGCAAGGGTTAGGAGGTTTACAGATGCAATAAGAGATCAAAGCGATGGTGGTATCCTCATAGAGGCTGTCTCAGTTGATACAATTATCGTGTGTTGAAATTGCGGCATGTAATTGAAGAAATATTTCAATTATCCCTTAAATACATAATATATCTCTATTTGTACGTTCTACACACCAGTCGTTTGCCAACAAATTCTTTTTCCATATAAAACAATGCAAGAAGTTTCAAAAATTTGATTATTTTACGATGTATTAGGTTGTCCGAAAAGTTCCTTTCGTTTTATGAGCAAGTAATGGGCGCACAATGCTTTTTGTTTTACATTATTTTGTCGAATTACGTACGATCCATTTTCTTCTGTTGAGACAAACATCGCGACATTTCATAGACTTGGTTTCACGTTTGTACGAAGGTGCACTGTTGTAAAAACACGTTTGCGAAAGAAAGATACTTTTCGGACAACCTAATACCTATAGATTAAAAGCTTTAAGATATTTTATTACATTTGGAAAAACCGTGTATTTAAGAGTTCATTAAACAACGAAACAAGGAATATTTATAAGCAATTTATATCAAAATTATTATCTTTATTAAGTTTTGAGTCCTCGATACCTTCGATTAAATAACGAAAATGAAATTTCTCTATCTACGAACCAATTTCAAAGAAGCAATGGAAAACTACACATGCTAATCCGACACTTCTTCATTTTAATTTTACCAATGTTTTATTTCTATCTCGTGGTGTACCAAGGTACGACGAAAATATCAACCGTAGATATTCTTTCCAGTTACAGGATTTCTAATCCCTCCGGATTTCCTCTTTTCTGGACATGTTCCAGGAAATAATTTGACGAGCTCCAGCTACCGAGAATCTAGTATCCGTTTTGAGATCGCCGGTGGAAAACGTGCAACAACTATCGCATTTTTCCTTCGTTTATCTTCCACAGTGAATATCACAATGCTTTCATATTGTCATGGATGTTACGATCTTTTACCATTATTATTGCGATTACGTAAACCCTTGGGGGAATAATCGTTGGACTATGGCAAAGTTAGTCGTAGAACTCCAATTTCAGCAAGATGTAGTTACTTTCTAACTATACATACTGTATATGTACATTTCTGTACATACATACACCGTCGGCCACAGATATTAAGATACTTACTTTTCTAGAAAGTTGTAACAAATTTTACTTTATTTCGTATTTTATACATCAGAAGCTACATATGTATGTATTATACGAACGAAATAACAGATTTTTTAAGAAAATAACGAGAAAATAGAAGCAACGAAAAGCATAGAATTTGTATTAAATATCGGCAAGTGTCTTAATATTAATAACGTTACCAACCACCCTGTATATTGAAGTATAAGAAACACAGTTTTGTTGTATTAATTAAAAAAGAGAATTATGTAAATAATTACGTCGTAACAAACTGTATGGATTTTAATACGATGTATATTATTCGGCAAAGTTTTTCATTTTTATCTAATATAAATTACGGCATCAATCATAAGAAATACAATTTCGAGATGTAAAGTATAAGAAGTTAAAATAAGGTTAATATATCATTTCTCTTGCTATCCTAATTGTAACAGTTTCCAATTCGAAACAAAGTAATCGCGAATAGAACAATTAATGTCGGCCGTCATTAATCATCTGTTTCACAACTACAGCAATTCATAAATGTAATAAATAATATAGTACGTACTAAAACCATGATGTATCAATCTAAAAGTGATAAACGAGCAAGATGTTACTCATTTTAGTGTCCACTGTACCATAGATACATATCATAGATATCACAGCTGCGAGTAATAGTTACGTGAACTAAATAGTAAATCACTTAACTTGCAAGTAATTACAAAAAGAAGATATTCGAACTATCTTGGAACGTAAAAATTATTTTAACTTTATTTGGATCATTATATCTAGTGAATCACTTGCTTTGTTCGCAAAATTTATCATTTTTCCGACAGTTTCCGAGGGATTGATTTCCAACTTTTTTAATTTAAAAAGATTAATCTATTCGTAGGAAGAATTAAAATCATAAAACTGATTAGATACGAACATTCAATTGTTAGGACGAAAGAATCTTGAATAGTTTACTATGTATAATAATTTTTC
This sequence comes from Bombus pyrosoma, assembly GCF_014825855.1. Lineage (NCBI taxonomy): Eukaryota > Metazoa > Arthropoda > Insecta > Hymenoptera > Apidae > Bombus > Bombus pyrosoma. Next base: position 12,438,517 of record NC_057773.1, on the reverse strand, counting down.
CACGCAAAGAACATATAAATTACATTTACCGCTCACAAGTGGTCCCATCGGTTCTAAATTTCTAACTCATCCGACTTAAAAAATCTCTAAAAGTTTTTACAAAATCAATAATTTATTTGAGTATCCTTCTCACAAACTTTCAAGCCGAATCCATCAACTTTATAATATCAAATCACAGTCTCACAAATATTTGTGTCATTTGCAAACTCTCAGACTATTCAACTTGAAAAATTCCTAAACTCCCTTAAGACGTCGATATCTGAATATCATCCGATCAGTCTCCGCATCAACCAATCGATTTAAAACGGCCACATTTACTACATTAACGTAACCATCAATCTAAATCACAGATAGTTCTCGCAAATAGTCCCATCAGTTTTTAACTCATAATTCATCTGACTCGATAACACGCTTTCAAATTAACTCCAGTCTTTATGACATTTCTAATCCAATCCAAATCACCTGGCAACGTTATCGAAATTAGTCGGATTCATGGAAATCCACGTATCTGCAATCTCGATGCAGGAGACGCGTCTTATCAAGAAGTATATCAGGGTAAGCGAGCGCCTAACGAACCTGTCGAGGGACACCGGCTTTTCTGCGAATGACCAAACGATGATGAAGCGCGGGCAACACGCATGACACACGCGGCCATATGCGCGCATCGGAGGCAAAGGTAATTAATCTAAAGGGCATCAAACGAACGGGGCAGCGAGCAGTTGCCGGACGTGACAAATTGCCTGGACGAGGACCTTCGTCGACGTAGCAGCCACACCGGACGGTTCCAGTTGCCATACCGTTTCGACGTGCGAAGCTTACAGCCTCTGTGGCCGCGTCGCCAATCCGCAAGCGGAAGTTGAACGCGCGTGGAACGTCGATCCGCGTAACGCCACTACCCGTTGACAACTTTTGTTACCGATATGTCCGCGGTTTCGTTCGCGTTCGTTCGACTATGGCCCGTGTCCAAATCCAATTACCCCCAGTCTGTGTTCGTCCCGTTTGCCTTCGAAAAAAAAAAAGAGAACGTACGAGGGAATGAGAAAATGCAGTAACACGCGTGAGATCGAATACACCGTGTAGGGAAAATGATGCGCGTGTGTACACGACTATGCGAAGAAAACAAAGAGACACTGAGAGAGGAGTCATTAACCAAATTTGTGTACTACTCGTATTTCGTATTTTTATATAATTTTTATATAATTTTGTCAAAATTAGGTAAAGAAACTTGATTTCTTTGATCATCGAAGATGTAAAATGCAAAATATGAAGAAGAAAAATGTGGTACAGCTAATTCTTGAGCGAATAACATTACATACCATAACGAAGATCGGAAGCCGATTTACTAGGCTTTCCATTATTTTCTCTTAGCTGTTAAGATCATACTGTGATACACGATGCATTTACGCGTGTTTATTTCTCTCTTCAAATAGAATTCGGTTTATTATAGTCGTGCAATGAACTTGATTTACTGATATGCGAGAGCTGGACCGCTCGTAACCTATCTGCTTCCACGTTCAACCAGGTGATCGAGTACTACCGTGATCGTAAAACTCGCGGGGTTGTAAAAACTTCATCTAGACGAATAGAAGGGTCCTACCGTAATTCGCCAAGAAATTCAAGAAATTTATCTTTGTACCAACAGCCATGGAACATGCTGAGAAGAAGAACCGAATCAGTTTGAAAGTTGTTTGCGAAGTAACCCACCCGCCAAAATATTTTGTTAGGTCAGAAGCAACGTATCGATCGCGTTCACAACGACCCTCTGCATGTCCTCCATAAGATGTTCCTTGGCAAATTCAGAAATCATAAAACAATGCCTGATCTCTTGGGTGACAAACTTTCTCTTAGATATTGCCAGATAAATGTCACGAATTTTCAATTTTCTCACGAGCAGAAGAATAATACGTTCTCACGTTGAATAAACGTCCCATATGATTTTGAAATCATTTTGGTATTATTATCTCAAAGGACCTTAAAATGTTTAAAAACTTCATCCAATAGTGTAAAAAGGCGCCGTTATGTATAATCTGAAATATATACCTTAAAGTCTACTTCAGGATAATTTTAAGATAATTCTACTACTTGAAAATAATTTAAATAATTATACAGGAAATGCTGAAGTTCGTTAATTCTTACATTTTGACAACGAATTTATAATTACGTCAAATGAATGGTGGAAACAAAATATACAGCCTTTATAGAACAACTTAAATACCGAGATTTAAATAGAACAAAATGAAACTGTGTCTCGTTCCAATCACGTTCGCGTCCCTCAAACAGACAGTCAAGAAAACGACCCCGTAAGATGCAGGAAATCGCGCTGCAACCCAGAAACTAAGCGGCTACGAAATAAACAAGATGCTTTCGATGCAAACGACCGCTGAATTCAATTCGCAAGTAACTTTCCACAAAACCTAACGTTTCCTTCGCCGTGGTAATCGATCGAGAACGGTTCATTTTCAACGAAATCGCGTTCTCGTCGTTAATGAAAAGTTCTGCGCGATCGAAATCCTCGACTTTTCTGCGATGAACTTCTTGTTCTGATACGCGAGAATTCGTTCCATCACAATGAAACTGAATGCCACTGAAACGATATAAAAAGGAAAAAAAAAATGAAGAAGCGATATGACGATGATATCGAAGCTTGTACGATCGTTGGATGCTATTCGCTCGAGGTTCGCCTGTTTCGCGCGCAGATTATGCAAATCTGCGTGGAAATCCAGTTGGGAAGAGAACAAAGTCGAATGAGAATAGCTGAAGGAACTGCCGCGACGTAGATAGCTTTGCATTTTTGCTACTGGTAAGATCAAGCGTCTGTTTTTATTTAGAGTGGAAGATCTGTATCGTTTCTGGAAGTCATATTATCAGTGAAAAATACGTGCGTCCTCCTTCCGTAGTTTGAAATAAATTTAAATGCAAATGTTAAATAAGTGCGAAACGAACGTTTGTTCAGAGTAATGATTGCGCAGTTCTGATTTAGTGCAACCATATCTCCGTTGATAGAGTATTTGCAAATATTTGCGAAGATCGCGTCTATTGTTCTGTTTGCTTGGCTGAGTTTGTATACTTTGCTTGCAAATAGTGTTACGACACCTTTAATAGTTGGGTAATTAGATTGAAGAGATATGTTTTGATAAGTTATTGTTGGACACGAAATATTGTTCCATCCTAACTTCGTTACAAGGATACCAACTATAATACAACTATAATTTTCTAGAACAATGTATAATATGAACTTGATAGATGTTTGAGCAAATGCGATTTTGCTACTTCAATTAAAATTCAATTAAAATACGAACAGTTAACAGATTTTCGGCTACAAAAATATACACACACATTCTTCCAGCGGAAATATCTTTATTTTGCGCAATAATATTCATTCCAACACACTGTACATTACCGTTTTTCAACATCTTCCTTTACTGAAACTCAAAAATACAGAAATAGTCAACAACATCACATACTTAGATGCTTGAATTGACGCAACCTATACCTATGTCAGTAATAACAAAAGAGACTAAAATTAAGGAAATTTCCCTAAAAATTACATTTTTCAAAAGTAGTCAGACTTTCAAAAACTTCTTGCGCTTTCGAACAACGTAACACGGAAAGAACGTGACATACGGAGGAAAATTTCGTGGAGTGGCATCGATCGTCGAGCACGTAACATTTTAAAAAAATGATCGTCCACCAGTAGACGCAAATGGCGCAGTCATACGCACAAACCGGTGATGAACGCGTAGAAACGTGGCACGTGAACCAGGAAATACGACGTATTTCCCATAAGTCCCGCGACTCGATTTATCACTGGGCCACGCCATCGGGAGTGCTGTCGCGACGAGACTTGTTATCCTTAATTACTCGACTCACAGTGGAGCACCGTTTCTCAAAGTAGACAGACCGGACACCGAATGGAGAAGTTTATTGGAACGCGATTCTCCGTTGAGCGTGACGGACCGCGATGAATGCTGTTTTTAATATCCGCTTTGCTTTCGCCAGCGCTTGCTTTCTGTGTTTTCACAGGATATTGTTCTATGAGTTTTATTAACGTCTCTTTTTTCTTTTTGTAGGGAAATATCAATTATAATCTGGTCTTTCGAGATTAATCAGCAATTTCTTCGGTGATTAAAAACATATGAAAATTTTACGTTGTTTATTGCGTGACATATTTGTAGTTCGATATTTAGGTTTCGATCGTGTTTCTGATAGTATGTAATATGCGTGCGAAATTTCGGAACGAAAACCGAAGAACAAGTATGTCGATTTTTATTGTATTTCTATATTTCGCAGAGTTAAAGTTATCTTGAATTGAATAGAAGGTTAAAGCCCCCTGTGAGGTCTTTGAAATTGTAAAACAGACGTTAAAGTTGGGTTTTTATTAATAGAAAAGGTGGAGCGAAATAGCTTGAATTAGGTCGCTTATGGTAGTACATGTTCAACTTCGATTAGAAGATTCTTCTCTTAAATTTTTGATGTGTATATTTTTGGAACGATCTTTGACTTTTTCTAATTATCATTACATCCGGGACAGAAATCTTGGATATATCATACGCCTTTAGAATTTGTTCTTCTGCTAGGTACTTGTTTAAATCATAGTTTGAAGATACGTTGATCGTATGAAATTATTATTAAGCAATTGAACTTTGAAATTAGGGCACTAGAGCTGTTCGTCATCAGGAGGGCGGGCTAAGGCTCTTCGCTCGACAGGAATTGCCCCATTACCATACGTATATAGTCGTTCCTCAATTATAATGTCTTTAATTGATTTCGATCGGTATCAAATAACTGAAAGATCAAGAGATATTATCTAGCTAGAATACTCTATAAAATAAAACTTTCTACATCATTCTTACAAAAATATTAATTTTATTGAAGTATATACATAATCCCAAAATAATTTCTATCGCGTATAATGATTTATTACAAATAAATAATCGGACGAAATGATCTAACATTTAAATATCAGATACCATACATATATACATTAAAAGATTTAGATATTAGAAAAATAAAAAAAAAAAAGACGTAATAGCAACTCGGGAATGAATTACTTAAAAAACTACGTACAACTAGTCCTGTATATTAAATTGCCCTAGGCCAGAGGGTGTAGTAACATTTATCATCAATTTTGTTCTCTTACAAACAAACACTTCGATATGCATGTACTGCGATATTTATATCTCCTCTAGGATTTCGAGTTAATCTTGCTCTTCGCACTCGTGAAATTTCGTGCTCGAATTTTCACATAAAATTTCTATAAGCCACTCGTAGAAATGATGGCAAAAAGTACTACGAAATATTATGCCCTATACAATATTTCGCTCAAAAGCTTCCCTTCTTCCTGTAGTATATATAATATAGTAATTAGACTGCAGATGTTTACTCGTACGTATTTGCAGCGAATTTAATCCTTTCGAGATTAATGGTAATACGTCTCGAAGTAACTTTCAGAGAGATTGGTAGATTGTTATAACTATACTGCGGTAATTTATGCAAATTCATATTTTTATGAAAATAATTGGGAAAGTAGAATCTGGATAGAAAATTGTTTTATCCATCAAATATTATAACGTTTGGGTGTTGCAGTTTTTATACTTTATGTATTTTCGCATATTACGTGTATTCTCGCAGGAGTCGAATCAAAGAATCAAGTCGTAATCGTCGATCACTTATTTCTACTCCTTCCACCGCAACTTTAATCACAGACGCGGCTGGAAATATCTACGTCGTAATTACGATTGTAACAGCTTCCTGAACCAATTAAAATTTAATACAGTCCGGAAAATTTATCAAAGTAAAATTGGAAGGAAATCGAGAGGAGATCGTAATTAGGGGGGAGGCGTATTCCAATTAATCCTTAAAGCAAACCGTCGGAGAACAGGAATGAAGATGAACGACCACCTAGTCATCCGCTAAACGATCGCAATCAACGGTAGCATGTATGAAGGACTCGTGATACGAATATTGCACATAGTCGACCTATACTGCACGGAAATGCAGGTTAGGTTCATCCATCTCCTCCTACCACATCTATTGCGTTTGAATTCTTTCACTGAATAATTTTTAAATTCTGGTTGCTATAGCCACTGAAACAATGCTTACTGAATCATCTGTATAGAGATTGCAAAATGAACGACTGTTTAAACAAATAGAAACTTCATTTACAAATCTGTCTTACAGATGCTATATCCCTGTTGCCTCTTACGCTTTATTAACGACATTTTACAATAAATAATCAATCGGATTCGTATATTTATTTCTTTTTATTTTTGAGGGAGGGTAGTATCGTGCAGAGATGAGAAGATTGCTCGGTAAGGCAATAATCTTCTCATAAATAAAAAGAAATAAATATACAAAAGATAGAGAAAAACCAGCTAAACTGAGTTACAAACTAAAACGGTTCCAAGATAGAGGAAACGATTTTATTACGCAAATTACAAGTAACTAGAGTCAGAGGACAGCTCTTCGTCCATCTCTTAATTCCTCTAGCCCTCATTCAGTTGCTCATTCTCAGCGTTCCATCGACGTTACAATATGCGTGGCACATTGTAATCTATGAGCTGGACACTACCTAGGCGACCGCCGGCAACGATGATATCAAATGTGATTGACGCGTTGCCCGTTCCACAATCTCAATCCCGTTTCGCGCTATACTATCATCACCGTGAATTGCACATCGGAATACGTACATACATACGTCGCGCTGCTGGAATTTGGAGCAGGTTGCACGCGATTAACCTTCTGAATGACGAATGGTCACTGAGCAGAAACTTAGACGACGAGGATCTTTGGTGCTGGAATCTCGATAGAGCTCGGATTGAGAAAGGCGAAAGTGATTGGAGATAAAGTGTACGAGCTCTGTGTAGTAAGTGATGCGATGCGCAGTAGAGTATTCTTGAAATGGTCAGACATTCGCTCTCTGACGATGAGTATGGGCATTGTAAAACGTTAATATCAGTATCTTTATAATATAGTGGTATTGAAAATTATGATCTTCTTCTGGTGTCTGTTTTATAAAAGTGTAGAAGTTTATAAAATGGTTGCAATGTGAAATTTGATTATGATTGTTAGCTGCTTTGATTGAAGTAACATGGCCCTTTGGCAGAGAATTTAAATGTGTAGGGAGTTTATCAAGTTTGCTCGAAATTATAACACAAACATGCGTCAAATCTTATGTATATGACTGTGCGGAACTTTCAGACTTTCAAATTTCCGAATGTTTAAATTTTCAAATTCTTAAATGCTGTTTCGTAGTTGAGAACTTTCAAACTTTCATACTCTCATACTTTTATACTGTTAAACTTTTATGTTTCCAAACTTTCAAAGTGCCAAAATTTCCAAATTTCCAAATTACCGACTCTACAAATTTTTAGATATGCAATATCCTCAATTTACATCGTCATTTTGAAAATATACTTATTGCACTTTGCTGCTGTCATCTTCGATTATTAAATTTTTAACATCTCAAATTTCAAATGTTTCCTCGTCCAATCCCCAGACGTCGAATCAATTGCGCTAGAGAATTTTATACCTCGACCATTGTGTGAAACGAAAGTGATTCGAACAAGGCTATCAGTGACATCATACTTGGCACAATCGACATCGTCGTCACACAGAACACTCGTTTCGCGCACGCAACGACGTGCCAGCAGGATTATCCGCAGGCCGCGTCGTTGAAACGGATTGCAACCACGTCTCTAATTTCTTAGCCACACAGAAATACACACTCACACGTTTGTGTGTGTGTGTGCGAGCGTGTGTGTGATATATAGAAGGACCGAGATCGCACAAAGCATCGATTCTACCGATGATTCGCCAAAAACTGATTCATACTGTTTGCCCATATTCCCTCTGTTTACCAACGTGTTCCCGATTCTGGGTCAATCTCGTTGGAGAACTTCGTGCTTTTGCGGTTATTAGCAAGGGAGGTTGTTATTAAAGATTCAGACCTCCACTGATTACTCCCTCCTATTACCTCCATGGATTTGCTCATGGATCAAAATTTTGCGCCGTGAAACATATGCTGTGTCGCAATAAAGTCGTAACACATGAAATATGACTTGTTAATAGTATTTATGAGACAAATAATTTTTAAGTAGTATTTGGTGTCAATGTACTCAAAGTGTATTAGTAAATTACTAAATATCATATTTCTACAAAGCGCTTTCTTAGCTGTCCGATTTACGAAGGTTATTACTACTTGGACATTCGTAAAATAGTGACTGTTGTAAGTTGGTCTAAACCTCTCTTTTATTTTAATATATTTTTAATCAATCACACATATTTAAATAAACACATTGATAGATCTTGTTGCAAAAGTATTAATATATTTGAAAATTTATATTTACGATGACCAAACTCACGACCAGAGATGGGATGTCTGACTATCATATGGATATTCTACTACGTATCGCATCACTTACTATAGCCCGTACTAAATTTTCATAATCGTCATTCCATATTATCTTGTTTCTTACTCTTCTATCTTATCAGCCTTTTAAGCTCATGCGCAATAAATTATATAGAATTCGAAACTTTTAATATTCAGTATCTCATTATACGAAAGAGATTTTGAGAGTATGAGGAATTAATCGGTCAAATTAATAATATGATTATATTCAAATGTCATTTCAGAAAATCCACTACGCTCTCCGAAATTAATCCAGCTTTTAATGCATCATAAAGGAGAGGATAACCATTAAGCTTGCGTCACGAAGAGCATCAGCGTGTATATCATCAGATTTATACTATAAATCTATAGTTTATAAAGTCGTCGACCATCTCGTTTCTCGTATCACGCTTCGTCATTAGGCAACAGTAATAACGTTAATTGTCCATACATCTCCGGATAAAATCGACAATACTCAAAAGAAAATCATGCGCTTCAGGTTCTTTGCCTCAGAACATTTCTCTGTTCCCTCTCTTTTTCCTCTTTTTTTTTTTTTGTGAAACGTTTAAAAAGCTCGTTCTAGAACCCCAGCTTTTATCTCGTGTCTGCAATTTTTTGCGCATCTTCATTCTGTGCTTTCAGCTTAGTTCTATACATAGATATATATCAAGGCGATGTCGAGCGAATGATTTTATTTGATCAATTTATAGATCTCAAGGGAGGGTGGAGATGGTGAAACGTGCTCCTTAGAGATTTTCAGACGACGTCCGTGCAGAGTTGAAACTGACGATCATTTCCTTTTAGTGTTTTGATGAAGTTAATTTTCTATGAGCCACTTCGACTTCCGTTCACTTTGAACGGGAAAGACTCCATTTCCACGTTTGTCGCGTAATGGAACAAATTCTGTCGTCAAGTGTCAAAAATGCGTTGTTCTTTGCCCTATACGTAGGCTCACGGTGGTGTTCAAACACTTCGAGAAACCTCTCATAAATATATCGTGTGTGTTATACGAAATATTTTAAAATTTCTTTAGCATCGCTGTAAGACTCGACTCGAAAATATATACGAAAATTACCTCGACAACTTCTTAAAATATTGTTATTTATTAATTGTTAATCTCCTTCTGTTATTCGTTAATTTCTCTAATTTAATCACACCGATGTCTTCAACATAAATAGATATGATATACCCTACATGATCGAGATGCAATTAAGTTCGAAATTTCGTAGAAATTAAAATTCAGCTAAAGAGGAAATGATCGTTCTTTTTTGAAACTGTAACTGCACGATATCCTATTCGTAACGAAACGAGTTTCGATCGATGCAACGTAATTATTCGCATCTCGTTAATCCACGTCACGTCGCGCCGACGGATATTTCATAAATCACCGACGGTCGTGTGTGCTTTGCAACGAAAGAAAAAAAAAATAGAGGGAGAAAGGAGAGAAAAAGAAAAAAGTAATCGGCGAAATGATGCGCTCGTCAGCGAGCAAAGTTACTTGTCAAATGGTAGCCACATTGTTTTACGATCTCAGCGGCGCCGGGACGAAATTAATCGGCTATACTGTAGCCACGGTTCGGACATCGACGATTAATTTCTCGTTTTATAGCTTCTAGATGTAGATTAATTAACTTTGAACAGTACTAGCGGCATTCGACTTTCTGTCAGTTTAGTTAGAGTGTAGATTTTTCATGAGAATAGATTCTCGAATTATGGGGAAAAAATGGTTAACGTATTTGGTGACATTATCAATTGACTTAAATTATTAGTACTGTATCGATCTCTCGATTAATTTTATTTCATAACAATTGAATATGCCATAGTACGTATCTCCTAGTAATTACTCAAGATTTTTTATTCATACGAAGATTGATATTATTTACACTTTTTAATCCAATATTCACATTATAATTTAAACGACAGTTTACATTACTTCACTAATTAATTTTTTATTTGTCTTGGTAATTAATAATATTGTTAAAGGCACTGGCATTATATGGAAAATAATTTTTCAATTAATTTACCAATTTACTTCCTTCTTCCCATATCTGAACCCTTGTATAAAGATATCTTCCGTTAAAAAAGTAATTCGGTTACGAAAGAAACTACCAAACTTCGAAAAACGATCCAACGATGTCATAAAACGCGGCAGGACCCTCGAAGCGGGAAGACAATTTTCTCTCCCCGATAATGGACAGATTTTCCGCTATATCTGCACGATATGAAACGAATTTCCGCAATAATCGACGACACAATGACGCTTAAGCTTCCGGCCCGTTCGCTATTTATTAGACGGAAGCGCAACGCAGAGGCAGAACGACATTTATATTCATAACGAAACCAGTTCCGTCCCCGTTTCGTGCCGCCGGCGATATTTACCCTCGGCAAATATAACATAGAAATCATTCACCGAATCGCCTGTTCGCCCCACACTCCTACTTTCCAATCCTTATTCTTATTCTCGCGACCCGTGCCATTCTCGATTCCATATCGTCCGTGCATTCCTCCAGTTGTTGATTTTTCCCTTCCGGATACGAAAGAAACGTATACATAGGAAACTAAGTTTTCGGGTTCAATAATCTCAAACGTATCCATATATGATCAACTCATTGTTCTACTTGGAATAATTGTACACGTTACTATTACCGACATTAATTCATAAAGTATTAAATTTGTCTGAACAATTTATCAATTCGTTTCTAATGCTTTCGTTCACAAATTCGACTGCACACGTCAATAAATTTTATTCTTAGAAAAATGCTCCTATAATGCAGATAAAGTAAATGTCTGACTAGTCGTGGTATTTTCTACTGGTCGCGGAATTATTTCTATTTTATGAATACAAATACGATTATTTGTATCATGCGTTCGTTGCATCGAATTAGAGAGAAGACGTATTTGTAATTTCAGACGTAAAATAAGTAAATTAATCGTCGATTGTTATATGAGTCTTTAAAACTTTCAACTGTGAAAAATCGCAGAAACGAAAGACTTTTGTTATTTACTTTCGATTAACTATCATATTCTTTTGTTTGATATTTTCCAGTGAACATGTACCTTTTGAATTCAGAAATATTTCAGGCAAGTCATAAAGTTGCATAGTTATAAACAATAGTTTGCGCACGCAATTCTGTTACGCTGCGCGAACGATTCATCACAGGAAACCTGGATTTTTATTCGAAAAACTGTTTCCATTTTTAGAGGAAACTTCAGATATTTTGTCCAATTTAATAACGTGCTCTGTACGAAATTGCAAATAAATTTTTTCGACAATATAAAATTCGCAAAACGGAAATCGGAACACAGTATAACATTTGTTTCGAAACATTGACGCATTGATCGTTGACGTGATTATTATTTTAAATGTAGATTACCGAAAAAATTGTCGAATGTGAAACGAAGAAACATTTGCTCATTTTGAAACGATATCTAATATCGAACATTTTCTTATACTACTAATAAATAAACTATACTAATAAATAATTTGTTCCACGCTTCTCAACACAAATCTGCTAAAATTCCTTTTTTTCTAACATAATGATTTCAGAATTTATTTCTGCTAGTTTGTTATTATTTCTTTTTTTTGTTTTTAGAGTTCGACACAAGTCAGATACACGATTGAAATTTGTTCGAGTGCGATTGCAATACTTCGCGCAAGTTCGCTAATTCCAAGTTGAAAACACGATTGAAATTTACTCTACGTTCTATAATCTATTGTAGAATCTAGATAGTTCAGAATTCAATTAGTTAGAACCTTAAGATATAATCGAGTAATGGCTCCTCTAGAAACACTTGAGATGCATTTAATACGTAACCTATTATAGAGGATTTAATGCTATAGACAAAGAGCGATACAATCTAAAGCTGTTCGATAGAATTCACTGAACTATGTACAATTTCGAAGCAGGGGAATATGTCGATAATGAAAATTATGATTATGACATTGTTGCGAGTTATTACAACACACATTTGCGCATATGCATTTATCTTTTGTATTCTCTAAGCATACTATTTTATTTTTCCCAATGATTATATTCTCGCAAATATGTCAATCTATCAAATAGTTGTATTTGTTCGATCGCTACACGTATGCAGGTAAGTTTAATTGCCTTTAATAACCAATAATTAAACACGCAACTAAATTAATAACTGACCCGCTGTATAGTTTGAATATATATACTTCATGTTAAACTTCCTATTTCGTTAGTAAATCGAGCGTGAAATAGTTCGTGTAATTGCGCGTTAGTATCTGATTAATAATAATGTGAATATTAAATATCTTCTTTCCTAAATAATAATTTTTAACGTCTTATAAATACGTCTTATAATACATGATAGAAAAGTTTGTTGATTTGTCTGAAAATTATATATAATAAGCGTTTAAAAATGTTCAATTCTCAAGCTTCGAAATTATTTATCCAACTTTCTGCTGCGTTCACAATTGTCATTTTTGTCGTCCCGTACGTAATCTCTAGATTCTTATAGAACAATAGATTATCGGTAAACAATCAAATTACCGGTATAAGGAATAAGAAAACGGGAAATAAAAATCAATTGAGTGACTAGATAGCCGCCGTTTGACCGTAATTTCAATCGGCGATACGTTTAGTAAATCTCGAGAAGAAATTACTCGCACCGTTCTCGTATTCATCTCGTTGCACGACAATGACCGTACGAGCGGCACGCTACTGCTTGCTCCTCTATTTCGGTAAACGCATGGCGGGAAAATCTGCTATGCAACCTCGAACGTGAACGTGATCACGCCGTGCGAACACGTAAATTCAAAACGATCCGCTGCTCATTCCGGTTAGCATCAATCGACATGATGCGTCCCGCCTATTTGCGTTTCGTGCTTTTTCAATTGTGCTACGTGATCCGGAGGACTGGTTAAAGGCAAACGTAAAGAATTTAGGAACTTCTCGCTATATACATAGTTCGAATCAGAAAGAAGAGTAAATTCTGTGGATTTTATTCTTCGGACAAACGTCGAAGTATTTTAACGAATAAAAAGTAACTCTAGAAATTAACTGTTTCGTTTGCCATATTCTCCGTTTCGCGTCGTTGCATCCTTTCGTCATACGTCTCTCTCCAAGACGAACTAGTTTCAAGCAAAGAAGAATTTGAACAGACTCGAGTTCCAATTTTAATTTCGAAGATATTTCTTTGATTTTGAGAAAAAATGGACTGAAGCCGACTGTTGTTTAAACGAAGGTATGCTATGGAGCTTGAAAGTTCAACGTTTCTTATCCGATTAAAGCACATTATTCAAATTATATCGACGAGTAGTCACCTCCATATTACGAACTATATAATCACATAATCTTTTCTCTTAGAATGTAATCTTAAATATAATACTGTTTATACAATATTTCAAATATTGCTTAAATATAAGCAATAAAACTTCATACGCACCCAAACAATCGACTTATAGAAAACCGGGAGTGGAAAATCTCGCAATAAGGACGCTCCTTAAGGAATCTTTAAATTGCTGGCCGAATAAAGCGTTTGGAATCCATCCTCTTTCCATCAGAAGTCGAATCACGCGTTATCTCCGGTATCATTAAACAACCAATGCAGCGATGGAAATTGCCGTCAGTAAGCGTTCTCCGGCGTCGCGATAAAAGTCCAACGGATCGGATAAATTCATGAATGTTAGATGCCTGTTGGCTCGAGAGGAACGCGCATTGATCCCTGAAACGTATCACAATTTCCGCAGCCAGACAGGGGTCGACTCGACTCCAGTCGATTCTGATGAATATTTAATTCGCGAACCTCGATAAACGGTGTGCTAGCAGAGTCTTGGAGAAAAGCGTGAATTTTTTCCCTCCAAATGCAGGGATATTCCTTGAGCGCGATCTTTAGCTTCTGGCGATGATTCGGACGAATAATTGCGTGAAAAAATCAATCTTTTTAGTGCGATGATTTGCCGATAACCAGAGTAGCTATAAATCTATTATTTTCAAGCTTATTCGATATCGAATTTTGATTTTTTGTCAAATAAATTTTGGGATGTCGACTTGTATCGGTACAGGTGCAAGAAAGCAGCTGGAGAAGGTGTTTTACATGATCGAACATTTGGTATACTAAACCGATTAAACGTGAAATATATCCCTATGATAAAGTGTTAGCTTGGAGTAGGTAAAGTGGTACGAACAGCGTTCTAGAATTTAGCAAGGTTCTACGATTTATGATTCAGATTTATTGGTCTTTGTCAATAAATCTGTGGTTCTTTGATGCTCGTTAATTGATTGTGTTCAAGGATTCAATAGTTAATTTACCATACACATTTAGTACCATCTTTTTCTGCAAAGATTATGTAATTATGGCAATTATTGAGACGTGTTGTGGGTATTCGTCGGTATAATTTAATTTTAAGTTTACGTAGAATCTATAACTTTAAATTAACATCTGAACGTTCTTTTACAATTAATGTCGTAGATTTAACCGCTCGAGTATAGACAAGGAAGGTCCTGAAAAATTTCACTGTACCTTCAGTAGAGTATCAAACACATCCATTTGATTAAAACTACAAGTGCCCATCTTAATGTTTCAATTTTCTTCGCTTTTGATCAAAAGCGATTTAATGTTAACAAATACCAGGATCTTTGTATTAACATTTCCCAGTGCTTTTTAAATTATAATATTTAAAAAGTCTCTCATTCGTACACATTCCATAGTTCATAGAGAAATTCCTTTAAACGAATAATTCCATCGGAGGGGACACTCCATTGCCTTCGAACGAGTAATTGGAGGTACGATTGTCAAAACGATATACGAGTCACAGAAAATCGAGCATAGCGACTATGAAATGAAAATATTTATTTGAGAATCGAGAAATCGCGACGCTCACGGCGATCGAACGATCGAGTATTTTCAACGTTTACCAATTACAAAGGAAAATAGCGAAATTTAGAATCACGATGTAACGAACTTTCCAACTGGAGAGCGCTGACTTTGCGAAATAACAACCAGCGTTCCGATTAAATTAGTTTTCGGCTCGCGTATGTGTCCCCGCAAACTCTAACAATATTTATCTCTGCACACACGTGAATTGCAGCATAGAATGAAAGAGTGTCAACCAGACAGTTGGAAAACTGCGGCTGATAAAATACGCAGGAATAACGAAATTAAATGGATTATGCTTTGATCACTAAACGATTAATCGTATTATGTATAAGAATATAACAAACGATATCTTTGTAATGAAATTTTCATATTGTCAAATTTCTATTTTTAATTGTCCACAAATCTCATTTCATATTTAATTTTGGGATTTTAATATTTAATTAGATATCGATGTCCTGGTATTTAATTCCTTCTTATTAAAATACGCGGAAAAAGTGGTAAAATAAGAGTACCAAGAATATCAAAATCTCTCTAAAAGCACGAGCTTCTCTACACATGCTGTACCAAGGAGCCGTGATACTCTGCATGATTTCGCAATTACGAAAAATTTATGGAAGGTATAAAGCGACTTTGTGCGTTAAGAACGCCGCAGAAAAGGTTTCAGGACTGAATGACTAGGTTGCCCCGGCAGTTACTTTTAATTAGAGCGCTAGAAACGCTCTATCTTCGAGCGTTTAAAGAGGGAGAAAGCAGAACAGCGACTTAGCAGCAATTTTTACCCATTAAGACTCGAGCAAAAGCCCCGCGAGACTCGTTCTATGAAGAATAAGACGAAGATTTTCTTATACAGATCTTGTCTGCCTTTCGTTCCATTCTTAGAAAACTTTTGCCTTCTCCTCTCTTCTCATAATTACTCGAATATTCGATTCGCAATTATTCTCACCATTATCATGGAAGATTTACTCTGCAGAGGGAGCAGAATAATTTCTTATCTTCCGATCTATTGTTTATTAATGAAATGCAGAATGTTATTCATAATAGGGTTCGACAGAAATGTAATGATAAAAGTGGATTTTATGGAAATTGTTTTAATACCAGTATTAATCTCTATCTCCATTTTAACACAATTCATGGCGCATTGATACTTTTTTGGAAAGATACCAACAATTTTCATCAACGTAATTTTCATATGAAATTAATACGTTTCCAAGCAAACGTATTTTGCGAGGAAAGTTATCCTATTTCATCGTCCTACTTTTGATATACACCAAGCTATTGAACTCTTGACAAGCATAACTTCAACGATATTTTCCTAATTTTTTTAATCGTAACAGTTACGCTCTATCTAGCCAGTTGTCATTCTACTAAATTTTCAGATAATGTGTTACAATACTGTACGTATTTATAAATATGGCAATGATTTTTGTGATGATCGTTGATTGCCTCTTTCGTATATTGCATATTTCGTTTATTAATTTATTGCAATAAACATGAAAGTGTATGTAACGAGATACGAGACACGACCAAGTACTATTATTTTATTGCTAATTATTTACTAATTAATTATTAATTACCGTTTAACTGCAAGTAATTACATTAACGTCGACCTTGCAGAAAATTTGAAATATTCCAACAAAACATCCAATCTAAAAGTAATATTCATGTTTTAACCATATTAAAACAGAAAATAAATTGATATTTTTGATTTTCAATAATTTCTGATAATTTAAAACGTTTAATATCGAACAAAATGTAATTACGAAATGTTTAATTTATTAGAATTGAAACACAGTCCGCGTCAAAGAATTACCATCGATATATGAAATTTTATCGTTCTTTGACACTCACCCTTCGACTGTTGCCATCCTTTGGGGTCAGATCCGAGGCCACCGTGCCGAAAATGGTTGGCTGTAACAGGAAACACATAGTTTCTAATACTCATCGAGTATTCAAACGCACATCGTGATCGATCGGAATTAATTTATGTAAAAACATTTCTACGTACACTATCGTTCATAGATATTCGGACGCTCTGATTGATTTATGTTAAGAATATATAAATTTGATCAAAGTGTTCAGATTCTTTCCTGTCAATTTAGAAGATCATCCCTAATCTGATTTGAATGTGTATATGATTGCTTAAACATTTTTAGTTTACTCAAATGTGTAAATTCTGATAGAATAAATATACTATACACTTCATATATATTTCTATAAACATGTTATACGATATTTTTAATTTTTCCTTATCGCTACGAAATCTGCAAACAACTCAGTGGAATAATTATAACGCATAAAACCGGTGCAATTCGTTTTATCTATAACTTTATAATTAGGATACATTTTACGAACATTTTTGAACAGTAGTGTATATAATTCCAAAGTAAGAAACTTCCACGATAATACAGGCGACACGACACAGATCGTTTCCTCTGGTGTTTTGGAAATAGAAAATTTCGCGAAAGAAACGCGTTATCGGACGAAATTCGTAGAAGAGAAGCGAGTCGATTTAGGGAGGCTGGAAAAACTTCGGCGATCGGCCATTAGAAAAGCGGCAATTACATCTTGCAGCTTTTAGGTGGCCAGGAATATCGTGCTTTTTGACATCGATCGAAGAGCTGTCAATTCGAAATAGAGGCATGATTTCCCTCCGTGAAATCGTCCGGATGTTACGGGCAAAACTGGGAATCCCGAAACGCGGCCTGTAAAAGCTGTCGCCTCGTAAATCTGCGGGATGCCATCTAGTTCGGTGGTTGCAGTCCAGCCATTAACTGCCCCTGACCGAGAAAATGCATTCGCCTAGTTTCATCGAACAAGGAACGACTAAGGGGTAGAGGAGCCATGTAAAATATAAAAAAGGATGTAGAACGGAGTGGGAGAGGATAAGAATTATGGCCTGGATATATGGTTTATGTAGAAAAAGGAAGCGGAAAGTGGGTGATTTAACGATGCAATTTCGCTTAATTCGATCCTCCTTCGGGGCAAGTGTATACCAAAGTAACAACTGCGATGTTTCATTATTTGCGCAATGGTTGGTAGTTGTACTTGGATGGTTGTAACGTTTCTGAGAACTGGAAACGGTTGGTTTTTGTGCATCTTTACATTTTTACGAATGTAACTAAAAGATAGAATTTAAATAGAAAGAATTAAGTAGTATAATGAATACTCTGTTTTGAATATTTTATGTACGATATATTTTTGTATATTATATGCCTTATGTGGATTTTTACACCTTCAATTTTTCCACGAACAGATAAAAATCTGCAGTCTAGTGATAACTATAGTTTGTACGATGTACTTTATCGTTGAAGATAAAATTGCAGCAATTGTTAACGTTAGATCGTATCTTTTTCGTTTTAATTTATTGGACATTTTTGACAATATTACGAAAAAGTTTTGGCAAAACTGTTGCGATACCTTTGGAATTTGTATGATATTCTATTTGAAAATAAAGTCGTAACACGTGTAAACGATAGACCCCATGTTTGAAAAATTTTGTGGAAATTTCGTGTAATTTTATGAACTGATGAAACGATGTTACGTGTACTTAATTGTTTCTACTTTAAAATAAAGTTGCGCTAGATATAAATGTCGTATTGTATTTTTATTAAAAATTGTTGGAAATTTTTTTACGAATTTCGGATGAAACGATGTTGCACGATGTTATGAGAAAGTTTTAATGAACGAGGAAAATGCAATTTTCTGATCACATATCAGATATCTACATGTATCATAAATAAATATCACGTTAAATGTACGCAAAAGCAAAATTAATAATGTCCATTTTTTAACATTCCTTTATATACATCTGGAATAATTATATTATATATTTACGCAGGTGCATGAGCGATGCTTCCTTCAATTTACACTTATCATTTTGCCTCGTTTATTTTTGAACAAACAAATTACATCACAGTCCTGGATTAAATTTTGAAAATCAGATAATTAAACTGTATTATCAATTAAATCTCTGAAGCGAAAATCCATGTAGCTCCGAATTCTCATAACCACAAAAATCTCGTGGTATCGTCAATTCGGTATTCTAGACTTCAATTCAAATCAATCTTCCAAGCGAATCAATGGAATCGGAGCCAAAAAATGAATACGATACATCATACGAGTGCTACTTCAAAAATCAACGATTCCGTGAATTCAAGAGGGAATAATTCCGTGAATTCAAGAGAGAATATTTCCGATCGCCACCGCCGAAAATATCTTGATCAAGCTAAAAGAAATCCAGATTCATTAAGCGTCCTTCTACTACCAGAATAACAATTTCCGATAATAATTATCGTTGTACGAGACAATAAACAGTAATTAAACAGTACGTAATATGATCGCGAACTTTACATCGAATTTAGGTATTCGTGCTGTGGATAACAAAGGAATAGCGATAGAAAAGAATGCAAGAAATTGGATTTTCCATGAACTTCGCACAAATTTCCTTTATTGTCCTGACGCCTGGGATATGATAATGATACTTGGAATAACAAATACATGGTATTATAAATATTGCCCGCTGTTTTCCACACGCGATGTACTAGCTAGTGACTATAAATTGAAAATAAAGGTATAAGTTGATCATGAAATACGAGTTTCGTGCATAGAGCACGATTGTTCCGTCAGAAAATTGATCACGCATAATTTACCACGCTAC
Source organism: Bombus pyrosoma (assembly GCF_014825855.1). Taxonomy (NCBI): domain Eukaryota; kingdom Metazoa; phylum Arthropoda; class Insecta; order Hymenoptera; family Apidae; genus Bombus; species Bombus pyrosoma. The sequence goes on along the minus strand of NC_057773.1, from coordinate 12,418,625 downwards.
TGTGTGCAAATGGCCACAAATCACCTAGCAGCACTCAATCAGCCTCGACTAATTTTCAGATGAATTGATTTGATCGACGATTATACAATCACGATTTCCCTCGTGACATTTAAATGACCCATTTAAATGATCTTAAGTCCTAATGACGTAACCTCGATGAACCTGTGATCTTCAAATGGCTACAAATGGCCGTAGTGGTTAACTATGCTTTGTTAATAAAGTAACACAATTGAAGTATTATGGAAAATACTGTAAGTTAATTTGGAGGATGCGTAAAGTGTTAAACAAACGCACGTTCCATTTTATTCAATTCATCTACACATTCGCAATAACGTTCCTGTTTAACGCGCGAAGAAAATAAAATGTACGATCGGCTGACTTATAAATGATCACCGATGGCAGAATCATAATATTGACCTGTTACAAATGTTACAAATAAATTTCAACGCAAATGATACGATTTCAATGATCTTCAAATAATCGCTAATAACACGATCTCTCGAAGAATTTTCTTTTTCATTTCACAAACTAGACAATGTGGAATACGAATATGGAGAGCATCGAATATGGGAACATAGTTAAAACAGAAATCATAGTTAACGCAATTAATTATTTGTCGATGATGTGCTATTCTAATCCATTGGACATTCGCGATATTTACGCGAGATTTATCGTTGAATGACAGAATAGTGCAGCAGATTGAAACACGCGGTCCGATGTTGACAACAAACGACAATCGTAGTAACGCTATTGTTTGTAATTCCAAATGGGATCGAGTCAGTTGTGAATCGATCTGACGAATACCGAGTTCGTTAATTATGATGAATCGATGGATCAGGTAGTCAATTTAGTAAAGCCTATTTCATTAACGAATTAAGGAAAATAATCTGTTCCTGCCTTCTGTAATCTCTTATCGACTTACGTAGCAATGCTACGTTCCTTACAACATTACGCCCTATATCATCAGAGACAGAATTTATGCAGCAACTCGGTATTTAAAGGGCGAAACAATAATAACTGTACCGATAACGATATCGATATCGTTGAACAATTTCTATGAATTATAAAATTAATATCGGATTTTTTCAACTATGTTCGTATAAAAATTTTTATGATTCTGTGGAAACAGTGAATCGGCGTACGATAGAAAAAATAACTATTATCGTGTTCGGAATTGGTGGAGCATCAGTGGAGAAAGGAGAGCGCGGGAATAGCACAATATCAAGCAAACAATTGCAGTTTGTAGCGCCGAATCAATATTGCGTTTCACATGGATAAATGGGACCACGGTGTATGTTCTGTATGCTACACGATGAATCGAGTTTTCCGTTATTGCGTGCATGTTATAGCAACTATGAAAATTAATTAAATCTCCGACTGCCTACGCTTAGCATTATTTATCCGGTGTTTGTACAAATTTCAAAACATGTAACTCTTTGGACCAATGAACAGCGCGTTGCCACGGACCCAAACGACACAGTGAATTATGAAACCGTTTCTCTATGACGCATACGTTCGCTGCAATTGTAAATCAACGGGATTAAACGAGAACAAAAATCGTTGAGCCAATAAGACGACCATAATATCTTTTTAAAATGTAACTTTCATTTCGCATGGATTAAACATCCAAAGAGATATTTTCTTTGCCCAGTTGATAGATTTCAATCGTTCTTTGTGAAAGCTTCCCATATAATTGAAAGATACGGTACAATTTAATCCTCTGTAATTGGATCTTTTTCCTAAGAACGATAGAATTTTCCAGTTGATTACATTTTCATTGGGCAAATTGCAAGTAATAATTGTTATAAATGAATCGCTCGATAACGGCACAATGATACAATGGTACGATAAAATGGGACAGAGACTAGTAAAATTATGTAAGTTGTAAATCACGTGATACTATAGTGAAATCAATGTGAAAAATTCTCGCGGTATAAAAATTTGTTTAGAGTAATCGTTATTAATATAAGTGCACATTGTTATCGATTTCGAGTCAAACAGAATATTCCTATTGTCATTTTGATACGAACACTTTTGTATCTAGTATACAGCTAAACACTAAAATTTCTAAAACGTTCAAAAAAGTAAAAGAAAATCGTTGGAAATCTCTCTTGAATCGAAAAATCCATGGAGCATTCTACAATTCGTCAGCGATATCAGGTGAAGATTCTAATGGCACTTTATAATTTATGACGTAACACGGTCAGGTGCGACACGTCGAACGAGAAAAACAAGCCGAATCGATTCGAACAGTGGAACATCCGCAACACGGAATCCGCACTGAATCGCTTCCTCCTTATCTATATTCGCTTCGACGGATCGGTCAACAATCGCGACCCTGATTCAAAAAGGCGAGGAGGAAAAGGCTCGGCCAACTTTCTCGCAGAAATTTCTTTCAGGACTTTCTTCCCGTGCATATCGTTACTCGTTGAATAGAATTACTTTTGATACGCGCGAGCAATTGATGCACGTCGTGACAATTGGTTTCACATTAGTCTGGTAGATCGTTTAAAGATGTAGATTTCCACGTTTTCTGCACTGTACCAACATCCGTGTGACTTTGCTCTTTGCGTATAAAATTATGAAAATTCTTTTAAAATCTACCGTTTGAGTTGTTAATTCTAATTATAGATAGATAATAGTTAGCTAAGATTAAGTTGTTTGAATAAATGAAATTATTTAATAATAGAACAACGAGATGGATTTTGAAGATGTTATTAGCAAGACGAAGTTTGATAGGATCTTTTCATTTTTCAACTGATCTAGCCGACGAGTACGTTAGAAATGATAAAAAGAGAAAAGAAAGTTTCATATAAAATGGTACAATCGAATCACTCAGCCGCATATTTGATTTCCAGGTTCCGAAGTAAGTGCAATGCTGTTCTTTGCACTCCTCTTACCAGAGTGCATCCACTCCCACTTTATGTCAAATCCTTTGGAGAACACCCTGTCCACAAAGAACTCCATCAGTAGGATTTTACGTGAAAAAATGCAATTTAGCATATTACACGGAGTTTTAACACTCGAGTGGTACATATGCATTTATCGAATTGGCTCTGAGAAAGACGATCTGATATACATATACACTAAGGAGATGAATATTTAAGTGGAATATAATACATTCATAAAATAGTTAGCGAACGTATTCTCTGAATTATTCACTCACAAACAGATTCGATATTTTCCACACGAAATCTGATATAAAATATTATATATAAGCCGACATTGATTTCTAATTATTACGTTATAAATTCTTATCCAATTTTATATTGTTTATGAAAATAACTTAAAAAATGCAATCGAAACAGGGATTTGTTTCAACCATAAAAAATGACGAACACTTTATTTTAAACGTCTTCGATCGTAAAAGCTAATACATGTAATTATCGTTAATCCAATAAACGCAAACACTTGAATTATTAGGTTCGTGAAAGATGCTGGGCGCAGTTTATGATACAATAATGAAAAAATTGGATTTTCACGTATCGGTTGAAATATTGAGACGACGTTACAAACTCTACGTCCAAATGCAATTGTATAAAGAATGTAAGAGATGGTTTCGTTATCGGTATCGTGCCAATTCCATTTCTCTTTGTCCTTCGTCGAAAACCATCTACAATGGAGACCTGTTCGACAGCGAAATCCAGGAAACAAATGAAAACAAATATTCGAAAATTTCTGGTGAAATTTTATTCTGCAAAGAGAGGTGCATGTCACAAATAGTAGAGCCATTTTTCAGATATAAAAGTTAACCAAATGGCTGCTTCTCACGAAAATAACGATTAAGAGAATAAGAGATGTGTCTCTTCTTTTTAAATAAATTCCGTTCATCTTAGAAGTAACTGAATGAATAAATGGTCATTAGAAGATATTGTATCAATATAATACAATTTAGTAGAATTAAATATTTTACGAAATTTTGCTTGAAATTTTCTATAAAATCATTTTTTTTACGTGCATACCTTCTGCAACACTATAATGTGCAATCAAATCAAACTTATATTAAATATAACTAAACAAATCATACTGTAGTAAAATTTTACGCCTAGTGGAATTTAGCGAATGAAACAAACTCTTCCATTTAATATCGGCGCACATTAACGAAATAATGGTTCTACTAAAAAGAAGGCAGTAACACATGGTTTGAAACTTAAGAAATAAGGTAGCACCATGCGATTCTCTACGACTTCGAGTCTAAGTGGTTCTTTGAAACGGCTACCCCACTGGTTGGTTGTAAATCTTTCAGCTCGTTAAGTTATTCCGTGTTCCCAATGCAGAAGGCTCTCAAGCGGGTGATTAAGAGACTCCTTTGAGAATCCAGTAACCGATGTCCGTCTTATTTACAGAGTACTCCGGAGCCAGGTGTTCTGGGAAAAACTTGTGACGGTGACACGGAAACGTTTAAATCGACTGTGGACCATCATTTACGAATGAAAAATTGTCCAATGAAATTTTCAACCAGAATTCATGGGAACTAAAGTTTTCCAAACAATTATAAGCGGAATTCGCTGTAACGGCGTCGATAGCTTTTTGCGAATATCTCGGAAATTATGGCCGACCGACAGTCACGCGTGAAGGAGAAAGTTATTCAAAACGTTGAGCTTCTCCACATATTCAAAAATCATCCAAATTGGAAATGACGTGGCTTTTTCACAGTTTCGTCGAATAAAATATTTGACAAATGATCGTTTGAACGATACACTGATTGACTTATTTGATTGAATATTATTTTGAAATAATTACGTGCCAATTTATTTAAATAAGCAAATAATTTTTGTCGAATTATTTCGTTATTTAACTATCAAATGACAATCTTGTAATCTTGTAGTTAGATGTGATTGGACGTTTAGATAGATTTTTCTTGGAACAATCTGTCATATCGATATTGTCAGCTCTATATCTTTCTGAATTTATTTATTTAATTTCGAATCAGACGAAAAACCAGTTCGTTATCGTTTCACTTCCATTAGAATTTTTTAACGAAATACATTTGATTATAGAACAAATACGCTTGCGAAACAGGAGAAACCATAGATATTGCCTTGGTTATCCGTGGTATAGATATAAATAAAGGTAGAAAAGGAATATGGTTTTCTGTTATAACGAGCTGAATATAATCTAGCAATTATCTCAATTAAGACCTTAATTATGGAATACGTCAATTAGTATTATATGCAAAATAATTACATTACAATGTATAGGCATAAGATACAAGTATTGCGAATAATATGTAATTTTTGAAGAATGTTAAATAAAAATGTAATGTAGAAATAATAGTCAAAGCTTATTTATCCTTTAAATATCCTTAAATTTTCGTACAAATATCTCGGTTTGTTTCACAGTCAAAATCGATAGATATCTACCTATGTAAATTGATAATGTAAATATATACAAATATTTAAAAACCCCATCTTTCCTTCATCGTATCGAAGATAGAATTCGTTAGTTGTGGCTTAGGTTCGGGCATCTTATATATCAGTATATATATTTTCTCGCAACATACAAAGAGATGAACAGATCTTGTTACTTTAATGTGAAATAAGGGGAAAACTGATAAACGAGTGATCTTCTCACTGGCATGTCTGAACAGGAATTTCGCGAAGCCGTTGACTCATGTAAGAAAGTTTAAAGAGAGGATATAAGGGTTAACGAGGCAAAAAGGGATACAAAGAAGGACTACAGACACGAGAGAAATGAAAATCCAATACCTGTGGGTCCGCAGCAATCTTGATGACAAGACTGCGAAGAATAGAATTTGCAGAAAGACGGGCAAAATAAGAGGCGAAGTAAAGAAGGGTCATATTCGAAACGTACCACTGGAGGAAAGATTTGAATTTCTAACAATTTTTAACTTGCCTGATTGATGCGATAAAATCATTCCTAATGAAGGTCCTAATTTCTTCAAACAGTGTATCGCTATTTTCAACGATTTTATTGAACACTGTAGTTATTCTGTAACTAACATTCGCAATGAATGTTCGGAAAAGGAATGCTTTAAAAATGGCATTACGTGACACAATAAATTCGTAATTTCTTATCGAAATCATTTGAATTCTCGTTCGAAGTTTGTCACCATAAATTAAAGAAATCACCCAGCTACTAGTTCTTGTTATTTTCGCTAGAAGTACGACTCGATCGTTTCACGATTGTTCTCCAATAGTTCGCAACGGGTCGTAATGAGGACCGTTTGAAGGATACCTACGAAATCACTCGATAACAGCGTTGGAATCATCGTTATTCTGGAACCTCCTGTTCTCCCAAGTGTCCTGGTGGTTCAGAAATTCTGGTGGTGAACGCTTCACGACAATGGACCAACGTCTACGGATTTCTCCCCGACCTCTTTTTCTTATATTTTCTTTTGTCTTGTTCATTTATTTTAGTGTCGTTTTCTTCCTCCTCTTCTCCATCCTTCCTTTCGGAAAATTTCGTGCTTTCTTAGCAACTCTGCTGGATAGACGACTTGCATGTTTTTTCAAGGAATTTTAGTACCAGTCGATCGTTCCTAAAGCTTTTGCCTCTCATTCATCCGCAATGCCTATAGGTTTTCCTTCGAAAACATCGAAGATGGATTTTCCACACTTGCACTTACCGATCGTTTCTAGATCGATTGTCAAAGCGCTCAGAATTTCTTAATTTTGGCGTTCTTCACGCGATAATCGGCTTGGCCATTGAGTAGGTAAGGTTTTCGAATATTTTACTATCTTTTTAAGAAAACATCGAAACAAGTCAAAATAAATATGCTTAATTTAGATATTATTTTAATTGAAATAACGTTTCCACGAACGACTGAACACGCAATTCAACATACAACCCTTTGAAACGATTGCAATTTTACAGTGACTGAGAAATAATTAAACTGTACGAATTTAATTAATATTGTTTTTTTGCTAGAAATAAACATCGCATCGTGGAAGAATGCATAAAAAAAAAAAAAGGAAATTCACTTCCCGTGGAAAAAATTTATCATGTTTTCGTAAATGTACATACGCACACGTGACACAGTAATAAATTTACAAAATAAATTTCCGCCGGTCAAGAGACAAACAAATTTTCGATGCTCGAATCCGACGATCCTTGTAAAATGAATGTCCTATCTCCACTGGATTTCGGCATCGTGAATACTTTTTTTTCAAGAGCGGAAAAAGGTGGATGAAAAATATTTAAAAATAAAAATTAACGAGGGAACAACGTCGTTACGCGAAGTTACACGCGAAATATCGTAATTTCGAATGAGAAGAAAATAAATGATATTTACAACTGATAATAACATTATGCATTTAATATGAGAATATAAAGTTGAAGCTTGATAATTTTACTCATTCGTAATAACACTTGCTTCTAATGAAAATAAACATTTGTTACTACTGCAACTTTACGTCCGTTACAAATTATTATGTGTTACAGCTTTGTATTATATATCGTAGTATGTTTAATAACTGAGGGCGAATTGCATTTTCTGTTTCATCAAACGCAGAGAAAATTTTAAACAGTCTATGACAAGAATCGTTTTTAATATCCTAAAAATTGAACGAGGAACAAAGACGATAAAAAAATGTAATATTTTATTGAAACTAGAAACGAGAAATTGTGTAAATACATGGTAGATCCGAGGAGATTTTATTTGAAACAAAAATAAAAGATTGCAACCAAAAGCGATGAAATTCGAGATTAAATAATTTTTTAATTTAATTCGTTCTTTGAAATAAAGCAATAAATGATGTCGAGTGTTAAATATCTAGTTTTATTTACATTTGAATTATAAACAATAAATTTGGATTATCTAATAATGAAACAAACATATGCTCTTGGTATTACTCATAATTTGTTCTTGAATAAATATTTGATAAGATACTTGAATGAGTATGTATATATGAAGTATTGTAGGAAAATTTATGCTTTCGATGCAGATGATATATGCATTAGAATTAGAGATTATTTGAGAAATTGTTTCAGGAAATATTTATTCGGGTAGAAAGCAAAATAAAATGTTATTTTATTTGATAAGGAAGTAATGAAATAATTCAGAGAAAAGTTTCATTTATTTTTTAAAATATCTCATTTAAATAATGTTGAATTATTGTACGTACGATACGCGTACACGCATACTTATATACACCGCCTGTCGATTCTCATGGCGTAAAATTGTCAAATATTCTAAATTAACTTTGATAAATTTAGCGAACCATAAAATTGTATCGAACAAACTTCAACCATAAAAATATCGCCGAACCTGTTTTCAGCTTTAAATTGTCATTTATAAAATTCTCGCAAACCAGTCAAAATTCCGAGCAGAATTTTATTTCGTTCGATGATACGCGATAGAAGTTTACGAACGCAAGAGAGAAATTATTTATTCTCCGTTTACGGGCTTAATTATAGCTTTTTCAAGCCTAACGAGTACGCGAAACTCGAATTCCTTCTGCGCTTCTTATTTCTTTCGTTTATTCCTTTTTTTTCTTTTTTCTTTTTACGAGCTCCTACTACCTTGTTCTTGACGAGGCTCTAGCAGAGAGATGTAAAAGCAGACGATCGTCAAGGAAAAACAGCGCTGAAAATAAAACGTTGTCCTGGCAGAATAAGCCACGAGAAGGATCGTCTCTAAAGTGGAAATCGCTGGGCACCGCAATAAATCCAACTGGAACGCTCAAAATTTGTTCCGTTTGACGTTGCGCGATTCTTTTTTCCTAGCGTTCGAGCCGAAGCTTGGAAGCCACTCACGAGAATTCTCGCGACTCGAATTTTCATGATAAGTCGCTTAACGCGATCGATCCTTTCATTCGTCACCTTATCAGAGTTCCAATAAAATATTGCTTCGTGCTTGCATTTCTTATTAACCTATCGCTTCTTCGAAGAGAAACTATGTTTCTTGTCTTTCTGTGGTAAAATTTTAATTGCTTTATTTCGTAAAACTCGCCAGACTTTGACTACTGATGGGCTCAACAAAATTAATAAAAAGTTATTCTAATGTACTTAATTACGTATATAATTGATAAACAACTGCGATATCGCTATATATTTTTCAGAAAGATTAAGAAAGTATTAAAATGTTTCAATTTCGAATAACTGGTATATTTCATCGCAAAATTATTACATCTCTAATGAACAATTATTAATATCATTTCACGCGTAATGATTTCAATACAGAACATCTATACGTTCTTATTAGGAGTAACATTAAAAATATTCAATTCTTCGATAAATTTAATGGCCTATACGTAACACTATTTATATTACACTATTATACGTACGCTATTTTCATACGAAATAAAACGATATAAATTAAAAAGAAAGCATAAGTCGTAATAATCATCACGATTTTTCAGAATACCTCTAGTAATCTGATAGATAAACGCTATCCGTTTCAAGCTTTGCCAATATCTTTCTCTCAATCTCTTTCTCATCTTATTCAAACTGTTTCGCGTACACACGTAATATATTATTTAACACACGTAAAAGATGTCTACGAATGCCCGAATATTTTCACAAGCGTGTACATGTATCCGATGCTTTGCAAAAATGTTTACTTCGTTTCCTTACATCGATAGTTTTTCAACTTTAATGTCATTCACTTAACGCAGTTTCGCTTGGGCGCGGAGCTTGCCCGGAGCCTTGGTCGACGTTACAATCCTCTACCTCTCAATTCATCGAAGTCGCAACGAAATTTCCTTTTCCCCGAAAAACCCGTCAAACGAAATTTCCGTCCACAATAACCACAAAGAGTCGGTTCCAGGGAGTGAAGAACACGTCCCCGGTTGGAATCGGTCGATTTAGCAAAAGGAACCAAAAGGGAAACGAGAAAGGGAGACAGAGGGAAAAAAGAGGGAGAAAAATCGTTTTAGAGGCGCGTAATGGAGAAACCAGGCTGACGATATTTACTCGCGATGGTATTTCGAATCCCTGTGCCCGGATTTACATCGCGACCCCGAGAACCCGTCTTTCAAGCTCGTGAAGAAGTCGTAAAGCGTCCACGACGCTCCATCTTCCTATCTATTAGGCACCTCTTTGCACCTCGTAACCCATCTCCTTTGATTTCATGGTATTACGACTATACGGGCTTCCACGAAACTCGAGCACCTCTTAAGAAAATAGAGGTTGTTTCTCTTGCAGCGAATTCAAAGTCTGATGTGCCAGTCCTCGGTGAAATGATTTTCTAACAAACAGTGTCGATCATTATTACAGAGTGAGTCACGAATAACGCATGTCCATACTTGAGGGACTGAATCCACATACTAGTAAACTACGAACTAGTAAAAAGTAAAAAACGTAGTATGAACATATATGTACATTCTACGTGCCATAGTTTTCCAGTTATGGATGATTAAAGAAAATATTTCAAGCGTCCGCCTCGTGCCTCAATAGAAGCTACTGCACGGAGTGTATATACTTGCTGGAAAATACGTTCGTGAGACGATTTTATTCATTTTAGTGTATATATTCACACTTTGGAATGTGGACATGATTCACCCATTCACGTTTACGATTCACCCTGTATTAAGATGTCAATACTGTTACTTTATTCATATCATACGTTGTCATATAATATAAAATACCATGTAAAGTGAAATTTTAGAAGTTTCACGACGATTGTCAGTTTCAGGCCTGCTCCGAAGAAGGGAACCCGCAATGTTCACGAAATTTCGAAACGAAACGCAATGCACAGTCGAAAGCCGAGTAGTCGCAAACGCGTGAAAATAAAATTTGTTAGAGTTTTCCAACGAATGTGTAACTTCGATAGAACGTTCGAATCTATCAAACTAGATACATAGAGTGCGCTATCAATAAATCAAATTTATACATTTACGAGAGTAACGTATAGCATTTGGAGAGCAAATCGTGGAAGTGAACGCGAACTGGGAAACTCGAATTTAATGTTAGTGCAAGTAGAAGCCTGTTCTCGATCCGTGGACACGATTTTCGCGATGCTCGGTAAGCGTCGAGCACTTTAAGGCCATATTTCGTGGCTCGTTTGATTTGCCAGCCCCGTGTTTGTCGCGGAACGACGCGATAAATCTCTATGAGCCGGACGGATGTCCATTGTCGCAGCGATCGTGACGAGATTTTGGCGTCGACGCCAATATTTCGGCCAGACGCGGTTCCTACATAGTTTGCCACGCCGTCTATTAATTATTAAAGTGATAACACTGATGCAGCGCGGTACGTTGTTTCCCGTTTGTCGCTCCGTGCGACCTCATTCCTCCGAATGCAAGAACTTTGAGTGGATTGGTTATTTGTCGAACAGACTCGACTCCGTTTAAGCGGATTAAATCCTTTAACTTTTTTATTTCTTAGCATCTGAGAAATTTCTATCAGCATGATAATCCAGATTGATAAGGATAAAGCGATTTCGAATGGATTAATTTTAGGTTCTCCGTATAAAAAACGGTAGAAGGATCTTTTCCAGTAGAGTTCAAGCGGCATTAAAGTACAGAGAATCTGCGAAACCAGATTGAATTATAAAAATTTGAAAGAAAAGGACGATATTCGAACTATTTATCATTTTATATCCAACGTCTCGTTTTATAATTATACTTTCATTCGTTTGTCGATGTAACTTCATATTTCTATTTCTCGACGAATTTGAAGTAACTACGTTCACTGGTATCGTATTTTCAGAGTGTGTCACAATGTTGTGCTTGTCAGCGAAATCAATTTTCCATGCAATGAATATTTCCTCGTGCGTACACGGGATTTATTTATTTCCCAGTACAATAAAAGCTTCGATCACAAATTCCATTTCGTTCTATAGTCACCGCAAATGTACACATAATACGATGTGTAGCTTTGCATAAGGATCGGAACAAGATTCTCCTTCTCTTCCTCCTCCTTCTTTCCGTTTTACGAGCGGCGATATTTCACCGAAAATAGATCGCATTGCGAGATTCCAGCTCATACAGCTTGTATACATCATACATATTAGTCAAACATACTCGACACAGCACAGACAATATCCGCTATCGACCGAATTTCAAGTACAACTTTCTCGAATTACATTTACAAAGTATGAGGAATAAACGATTATCCGAAGACACGGGAGAATCATTCGTCATTCAAAATCCACCTTTTTGTGAATTTTGCAATACTACGCAACGATGGAACATATTATTTTACTTATTATGCAAGGAATACTAACATCTTTAAGACGAAATTTAAAAGAACAATAAACTACAGGAATATTGTGTCTTAATATAGTAACAACTTAACAGATTTTATATCAGTTAATTATGCAAGACGCTTTGTGTTGATAAATTGATGTTCGAATATGTTTTCTTCCCGAGGAGAAACTTGGAGCTTAACACGAATTAGCACGCAACATGGTAAAGGATCTGCGAAGATAACAAGTTAAAACGAAACAAGAATAGCATGAATGTTAATTTTCTTCGCGTCAACTTATTTGGCCATTCCAACGAACGAAGATTAAGCCATAATCAAATACAATGCTTCGAAGAAATCTACTGTATGTACTTATTTAAAAGACTTTCCACTGAAATATCAACTAATCAAATTTTCAGCCCGAGTTTATCGAAAATAAGGTCTTCAAGGATATAAAGTTCATTAAACAGTAAAAGGCGAACTTAAAATACTTTCGCTACGACTCTACCATTCGAAAGTATATTTGCATTTGCATTACTCTATTTATGTTTTATGTTTCTCAAGGAACTTCGATCGAAGGAAGAAATATTGACTGAAGTATCTTATTTAGCTAAAGGCGCATTATTAAGAAATTTGTTAACGCGAAATAAAATGAGAAATGTACAATACGAAGAAAAGAAAACAAGTCTTCGTAAAACATCAATTAAATTTCGATGCGTTACTGTAGAAAGAATATTTATAAAACGTCTGGCAAAGAAATAGAAAATTTTGGAGGAACGTGATGCAATTCTGAAAAGCGAAATCAAATCAAGCGTAAAAAGTGAAAATGATAAAATATCCCGATGAAATTGCTACGTGGATTTAATTTCAAAGTGAAATATAAATCTGTTAAATGGTTTATCTCAATAAGAGGAAGCGAAAATGATAGAAAAGACACCATTTAATGGTAACGTTCGATGTTTATCTTCACTAAATACGGTATAGAGACAAGTACAAATAATTTTTCAATAACAATCTCAAATGAAAGGAACGTGAATGGAAACGAGTTATCAGCATTGATTAGCACGATATTCGTTCTAATTAGCGAGTTGCAACTCAAGTAACATGTATACGAAAGAATTGCGATTCTATAAACGTTGCACATGGAGCGAAATTTCATTGAACTGTCATTGAAAAATTAATAAACCGCGATTAATATTTGTATCTGGTAAAGAACTGAGGGATATCCTCTTTTTTATTTATATCAAATTCGTATCAAATTAAACGCCTATCATTCCGCTAGAGCAAATATTCTATTAATATGTAACATATACCGTAATCATAACGAGACGAGTGTAATGAAATGTCGTATCTAAAATTACTCGGTTCACTAAACAGGCTTCATATACCTTGGTACTTGTAGCGAGGTATAATATGAAAAAGAATCAGAGCTACGCTAATTAATTCGAATCGAGTGAAATATACGCAAGCGTGCGTGCAATTGCCATCGGGAAGATGTACGTTTCGTTCATTTAATCAAACAAAATGAATCTTATTTCTAATTAAATTTATCGATCTCGCCCGTTTAAGTAATGACATCGTATTTCAGCTTAAAACTGAATAGATTCGCGCGTATGTATATATTTTCCTCTGAAGATTAATCTTTGATTAAAAAACGGAAGTGTTCAATTTCTATGCTTTAATTTACGATCTTAAATCCCGTCCGTTTCATTATATTCAATATTCCCCGTATTCCGGTTGTAAACTTGCTAGAGGGACAAAACGAGGAGAAAAGATACATAAAAATAGTATTACAGATACTTTATACCGGTTGCATTTTAATCCAAAGTGTATCGCAGACTGCATCGGCTTATCGTAATCGTACTTTATACGAAGCAAGGCCCGTTTGCTTCAAAGATTTTCCGTTGCATCGACGGAAAAACTGTGAAAGCAGTCACGGTTCGCCAAAGGCGATTAAAACTGTTCTATTTGGAAGCGTGTGAGCGGAACGACGACGAATCGATCGACTGTCGACTTTTGTGGCTGAATTTAGTCGACCGTGCCCGACATCACAGCGCACGGAATGAATTCTAAATTGCCGCGTCGCATACATACGTGTAAGCCTTATTTGTCCGGCAGAAGAGGCGAAAGTAAATCGAACGTGACGCATAAACGGCTTGTAATTTGCGGTAAATGGAACGGCGTGGAATTCTGACACGATACATACGCAAGGGTATTTAGTATGCGAATTGCGTTCTAACGCTTTGTACCAAAGTATCGAGAGACGATTATCCTGTAACCAGTTACAAAAAAAAAAAAAAAAAAAAAAAAAAAAAAAAAAAAAAAAAAAAAAAAATGAAATATGAATTTATTTCAGGTAAATGCGTACTTTGTACGATGATCAAAAGCACGGGATAAAGAATTACTCTCGTTGAATTTTTTAATACCTGTATTGAACAACTTGGGATTTAATTCAGTTATCAAACGTTAGGGAGATGATAGGGAACAATCTAATGGATTTAAATATTAAATAAATTGAAACTAAACCTCGGTTTGTAAGGAACGAATTATATTAATTTATTTGTATTAAATTAACTTAATTGGTATTATCCTGCGTATAATCAACGTTATCGGTATCTTTAAGTATTCGAAAGATTGACAGAAACAGGTACTTAATCTCAAGATGAAAGAGGAAGAAAGTCTTGACGTGGAATTGCTTATCAACGTATTACATTTTTAAATTTCTCTTCTATAAAAGACGAAAAAAGAATTTATCGTGTGTTTCACTTATGATAGCTTTATATTCGACATAAACTTCACATTTTCCATTCGTCACGCGTAATAAGAAAGTTCCGCATTACCCGCGACAAGATCACTCAATGCAAACAATCTCGAACAAACAAACAAACGAGAAATCAAGCCAAACATTACGGTCCTAGTTCAGGATCAGAGACGTTAAAATTCTCCTCCATAGACGGTCTGACAGAGAGAAATCTCGCGATAGAACCACCGAAGGAGCACCTAAGTCCCCTAAATCACGAGGAAGCACGGAAAAATCGTTAGCCCGTGTCCTGAGAGAAAAGTTAGAGAATCCGTCTGACAAACACAAGTTCCGCGCGAAGCAGCTGTATTATTCACGGAAACGGAGGCGAGAACGGTACGAAGAGGAACAGGTCGAAAACGATGAAGAAACGTATACGTCAGCAATGCCGGAAAGTATCGAACAAATCGTCGTTTTATGCCGTTCGCGGATATAAATAAAACTGAGCTCGCGAGATCATGGCTCAAGTTCGATCGTAAAGACTCGATATTTCGAGGTCCTTCTGAGAGACCGGAAAACGTCTCTTCACGGATACATTGTCCCAGATACCGCGTGCCGATTTTCCTCTCTCTCCTCTTTTTATTTCGCCATCCACCGGATTACGTCGACGTGTTTGTAGTTCGCTTAACCTGCCCGCAAGTGTTGATTTCAAAAGTTGCATCGTGGATCGCTGTGTATCAGTGATTTTCATTTATATTATTTGCTGTTGCGTCGATTTTTGCTTGAAAATTACGGGAATATAAGAAAAATGTTTAATTCTATCAAAATACATATTTACCGTATTAACGAAATGAAACGTAAATATTAGTTGATTTAATTAGTTAAAATTATGTGCTTTGGTAGTTAGATATTTACAAACGGCTCAGGTGAGACACAGTAATTGCAAAACTGGGTAACAGTTGAATAGCGAGAGAGACATTAATTAATTGCTCCTTGAGTGCTGGAATCAACAAAGGTAAGCATTATTTCTGCGAGCTTCCCTTTCCTCCGTTGCTTCCTTCCTTACTTTCTCATTCCTTCCTTCTCTATTTTCCGCTTCCTCCCTTTACTTTCCCACCCATCTTCCTTCCTCGTCTTCCTCTTCTTGCTTATCCTCCCCCTTTTCCTAGCCTGTCGTAAATTCTTCTTATTCGTCTGAGAAATATTTACGGTATATGTTCCTTCTTAATCCCAGGAGATACGCACACAGGAGGATTTATTACTAATATACATATCGGTTACTCGACGTCGACAAACTTCGCGACGTGCCGATTTGGAAATATTTTTAAGAAAATGTCGCATATACCTGTCAGATCAGTCGTAACTTCCACGTGTTAACCTGACCGTATATAAACTTTGTTTCCCGAATAATGCGAAAAAATGGCAACGGGAGCGTGACCATTTGAAAAAAATTGAGCGGGTGTACTTGATATTTGAATAAATTCGTTATATAAGCTTGTGAAGTTGTGGCCGAAATTTTGTTGGCGAGCATATTGGTTTATGTATGTATATGTATGCACGAAGAGTTAGTTGGATTTTACGATTATACATGAAAATTGTCTAACAGCGAAATTGGAAGAAATAATTAGAAAGATATCATAGGAAGAAATTAAAGTTTTTCTTACTCATATACTCGTCAGTCTCAAGTTCTGATTTATAAAACGACGAAGAAAGATTTGTTAAAGTCACAAATAGAGTGAACTCTATTGCGTATGCCATAAACTGGTTAAATTTTTAATTTACCACAGACGTATTAATAAAACGATTTTAAAATCTGTTGAGGTAAGATTCGGGGTCATATCTTTCCAGAAATATCGAAGGAAAATTACAATTGAATTTACAATTATTTTCAACGTTACGTAACATCCGCGTTCACTTGCCCAACAGCATAAATATATACCATATCCTTACACGAAACCACGTTATGCATCGAAACGATGCTAGTATTCTTAGCCGGACTATAAATACGCAAGTAGAGTTCGCTACCAGCAATGTAACGGGCTTTGAAGATTTCTGCATATTCTATTTGGAGTCGAGGAGCAGCAATCCAGACGGGCCCGATTGAGAAATAGAACGCACGACCCTGAACGAGTGAACTAACTACGATCGAATTGAGAATATCGTTTAAAACGTTGCACCAAGTACGCTGTTAAAAAAGTTCTCAATTCTATTTTATCGACAAAACGAACGATAAACTTATTATTATTCGCTTGAAGACTCGTCGATGACGTTTCATCTCTACAAATTTAATCAGAAACTTCCGATAACAAGTGCGAACGATATTATCTTTTAGATAAATTCAGCATCCAAGAAGAAGGATTAACGTCGAGATACGTAAGTTCGCTTTAAATTTCCCGCCCATTTCTATAGTGTAGTATCATGGATGAGGGGCCTGGGGGGGTGTCGTGTGAATTATAAACGAGCGGTTGCTGAGCATGTATGTAGTGAGGCTAGCACAAAAGACAAGGGGTTGCTAGGGGACGAAGAACGAATTAATAACAGTACGAGTTGAGATGTCGAAGAGTGCGGATTGCGTTGATGAGAGTCGTTGATTAATCACTTAGTTGCGTTGATTATTATACGTTTGCTGCGATTAGTTCATTAGTTTAGTTAGTTAGTTTAACGAACATTATTCTCTGTTCAATTAACACCTGTTCAATCTGCTTGTCATTAATAAACTAACTATAATAATTACGATACTACAATAGTATCATCGCATATTCTAAGAACGTTGGTATATACTATCTATTTATTTTTCGTTACGCTCCGAGCAGTCAGGAATCATGAAACTAAAAAGAGAAGAAATTATAATAATCACAGAAATACTACGTATTTGTTTTAATTCTGATTCTGATTTGTTTTACATTCTGAAAATATCGTCTCAATAATACAATAATAATATTTCCACTTTATTTGCTAGAGACTGATTTGTATCTCAATGTGTCTTCTATTTACTTCATTCGATTCGTTTCATTACACGAAACTGACCGTATTTGAATTAGTAAGTTTCATACTGGTAAACGCTATGTATGTGGTAAACTTACGTAAACGCTACAGTAAATGATGTGTCAATAGCCACTGCGTACGTCTCTTATGTGTATTTCCAACCCAGTTTGTGCCAATATTATACTGTTTATTACTTGTATAATTAAAATATGAATAGAAATGTCGTATAAGAATCGACCTATTATATCTGCTTCCACACACGAATCAACGTATGAATATAAAAATTCCATTTTGACAAACCGCTTCATCCATGTGACTATAATCGCGAACCGATCGTACATAATCGTACTCGAACAACACGCGTAGCATTCGCTCGACCTGTAATTACCGGCAACAAACGATCGATGGCCATAATGCAGGCCATAATATCATGTCATTACGTGATTACGATAATGGAGCAAGACGTAGACGCCGTAACCTCGTGACGCGTTCGTATCGAGGTGTTCCCGATGCCACGGGGATTCCAGAGGCTTGAGAGACGGTGAACAAGTTCTCCGTTGGTCGCCTCGTCAGCCACTCGCATCTGTCTCGAGATCTATTTGAGTTGCTTGCTTACGCGCAGGCTCTCGTGAAATTAACCACCGACTCTCTTGCTTGTTGTTTAACGGCTGAAGATTAATCGCGTGTCTGAGTCCCGCGCAAAAGTTCGGAACACGACGTGGAAATGTTATGCTGTAAATATCGTTCCGTGACAACATGATAATGGAGACGGAAAATATAGAGAAGCTCCGAGGTGTTACAGAATTCTCAGGAATCCTTTTCTGGATTAAATTTCTGGCGCGGAGTAATTTATGAAATCGAGCACTGCCAAGCATGAATTATATGTACAACGTTGTTCGTAAGTCACGGGACACTTGGATACTTATCTTTGGTACATTTAGAGCAGATGTAAATGGATGTTGAAATTATGAAACGAGCCTGACCTTTATTAAAAGTGTCTATTATAGAGAATAGTAAATTATACTACGGTTCCAAGATTTTATTACATACGCAAGTAACCCGATAAAGTCGATATACAAATCTACGAAAAGCAATCAATTTGAAAAAAGGGGTACAAATTGTACGATCGCGCGTACGTATCTCTAATCGCATCGACCAGCTACGTAAAAACCTATTATGGAAATATTAGTGTACACGTATTATATCATACAAAGTGTATCATATAAACCGATTGGAGCGAGTGTTTTTTAAACGCTCGATGGCATCAATAAATATTTCAGATAAAATTGAAACGGTGCAGAGAAGATAACGTAACTGACCACGTAATTTAATAGGATTCATCTTTTTACTGGTCGACGTATAAAAAACACGTACGAAGATAAAATGTGCATTGACGAATGTAGCTTGTCATTCCCTGGAAAAAGGTACTAAACTACATATTCAATTAATAAATATTAAGTTATTTCATTAGCCGCAGAATTATAATCACAGTTTCATCAAACTGAGGGAATAGCGGTAATGATAATAAAGGCAATAACAATAGCAATAAAATATAAGAAATACATATATAAGATACTATGAGAATCGTCGTAATCGGTAATTCACATTAGAAACATTAATGACCAATTAGTTATTTCTCAAACGTAATGCGATATATCATTTGAATAAATAATTCAAAATTACGATAACCCTCGTTCTCATGTTCGAAATTGCTATTCTTTCGCGACGTGTACTATCATTACGCGAAATAACACTAGCACAGCGTTATTGTTTGTTACGCACGTTAAGTAATATTTAAACGCCAGTGAACCGTGCATTAATTACTTCGCAGATTAAATATGCTTCATTAAAGGTCGCGTTGATTTTGCCTAATTATCTGCGAACGTTCGCAGCTTTCTGCTAGTAACTTTCTGCTCGCTAATACGTTTCAACGTAATTGTAATAACGACTGTGCCAACGCGCATAATATGGTAATCCGTTAGAGTCGTTATATCGCTGTGACGCCATGTAACGATTCAAATAACACGGAAAACGAGGATAATCGTCGTTTGTTCTCCGCAATTTGCCTCGTGAATCATTACAAACGTCTGATGTTTGCCGGTGTTACCATGGATCCAAGAACGAAGAAACCTTCGATCGATTATTTGAAATATAATATTTGTTACGTATAAAACTTTTAAGATGTCTGCTTAAATAGAAATTGTAAGCTATGATTATCATAGATGAGTAATACGAAACTTGAACCTAATTCAATTTCCTCGCAAGATTATCATCTACCTCTAAATTGTTTAAAATCCAAGTACTACGATAATTTTTAACACGATCCCTAAGTTTACTTTTAGCCAACAAGAAACTAGACAATCTCCGAGACACGACCGAGCAAGTGTCTATTACTTAATTATAATTTTATCGTTTATTTTATACCTGCAGATATTCTCTGTACATCGAAAATCCCTTCTTCTCAATTTCAACGAAGCATGAAGGAATCAACTCTCGCGTAATCCGCACATCTACAAACTCAAAGCACAAGTTCTCCGTATCTCTTGCGAAGCTTCAAACACAGAACCTATTGACAGTCACAAAGAACCCTTTCCTTTTATAAAAAAAACCATCCCCACTCTTCAATCCTTATCCGAACAAAAAAAAAAAAAAGAAGCGAATGTAATCAAGTCCATGAAATCCTCGTGGCCGCTCTCCGTTGGAATTTTCGCGAACAGATCCAGGGGAGTGATCGTAAAAATTCCCGCGCACAGTCGAAACAATATCGACGATGTAACGACCTGAATCTCCAGCCTTCGATCGCTTTTCGTCAGTTTTCAATGATCAGAACGAAACGATCCGATGGGATGCCCGGTGAATTCGCGCTTGGAAAAAACATAACGATCCCGATCCTCTTTCGCGGCTGGCCGGATTTCCTTTCGCCAGGCTGCGAGGGGGTTAATCGCTCTTTGATGCGCCGCCGCTTTTCCCCAACGTGCAACCTGCACTTTGTCCCATCCTTTTCCGCCAGTTTTTTTCTCCCTCCTCTTGCCTCGATGCACGCTCGCCTGACCTGACCGCAGCAACGAGAGCTGATTGCTGGCGCGGCGTAACGAGCGTGCAGGCTACGCGTAAACGCAGCCGCGGTTCGCGTCGAGTGTTGAATGCACTCTCGCGGCCCCGATCCAATGGAGTTCCTGTGTCCTCGCGGGGATCGTACCGGCGAGATCGTTAGCCGAGCCATTCGCTTCGTTGATCCACTCTGACGCGCTCGATCCCCGCTGAGATCAGGAGCAACGACGAGTCACGTCGAGGATTCTTGGCGGTCATACTTATCGGTAAGTATAGTATGTAAAGTATTGGATGATCCGTTGTACGGGCGATTGTTTTGGGAAAATTGATAAAAAAGCGATTGATAGAATTTGAATAAAGTGATAAGCCAAAGACGCGCTATGACATATTCTTAAATCTCTGGAAATAATCACCGGAGAAAGAAACGAAACTGGTACTTGGGTGAACTACCTACAAGTTGCACCAGTGAAAGTAAGTTGTTTTTTTTTTCTTAAAAATTGAATATTAATCGCGGGCTCGTATATCGTAAAAGTAAAATTGACAAATTAATAGAAAGTTACAAAGTTGTAAAAGTTAGGGTCAACGAGTTATACAAGCGAAGTTACAAGATATCATCTATCTTGAAGATATTCAAAATTGAGACAGAACGATCATTTTTAATTAATTAACTCGCTAAATTTTTAGTATAAGGAGCTACAAACTCCTTGAGGAATCTAACTGATCATAAAAATTGTTCGTCGCTTAATTAGGACTTTTATATCTCCAGATATATTTTCAACATCAAACGTCCCTTCTCTCGTGACTCTACCGAATAGCGTTTCTGTGTCCCCACGGGGATCGAGTTGGCGAGATCGTTAACCGAGCAATTCGTTTCGTTGATCCATTTTGGCGTGTATTCGATGCCCGCTGAGATCGGGAGCAACGGTGAGCCGCGTTGGAGATTCTTATTGGTCGTGGTTATCGATCGGACAACGACGTGAAGTATGGGGTATTAATTGTTGGATGGTCGCTGATCGGAGGATTGGTGTTTTTGGGTAAGTTCGCTGCGGGATTTATACAGTCGAACTTTCCAGGTGCGTGCTCAACTGTACTATCGCGGCGACGTAATTAATCCTTGAATACCGTTTCATGTACGTTACGAATATCTATGATCTTGTAATAACGAATTAAATTGTTTCAGCATACGATTTGTCTTAGGGAAACCGATAAAAATTGTTGTAGGTTTAAAAGTGTACAATTTGAGACAATTTTCAAAAGTACACGATAAATTCAGTAAAGGAATCTCGGTAAAAGACAATAAAAATAGTACCGGAGTGAAAATCTTTTTATAATTTGCACGCTTAATATCTTTAATCTTTCGTGTCTTCTATACGAATAATGTTGTAATAATAATACATAAACGAAATTTCTAAAGTGCAAACTTTACGTTTGACTCAACCATCCACTAAACAAAGTAAATACCAGTAAATTCATCAGTAAAATTGTATACACGCTAATGGGTCCATGCCTTGAGTAGGCGAGGCAGTAGAAATCACGATACATGACGTACTCTAATAACGTTAATGATGTTGAAACAAAAGAGGATAGTAGGTTATTTAGAGCTGCAATTACGATATCAAACCTGCGATTAGGATAATTAGTGACTATATTAGCTTTTGAATGTGATTACTCGGATTACGAGATGACGAGGGATGCAAAGTCCAAAGTATCAATTGGTGGCTAGTTGATGATAGGTGTTGGGGACACAACACTAATGAGAGTTCCTTCAGCGTGTGGCGATCTAGGGAAGGTCATAAATCACCTTGCGAAATATCCAGTCTCCATTACCTACGTGTAGACCCGTGTCTACCAATGGTAAAGCTCGCATAATGGTAGAACTAATCACAGATTTACATCCTAACGTCACTTCTACGACCATTCTCGCTATTCGAGTCCGCCTTTCGAAATTAGTTAGAAGTGCAAGCTCTATGGAGAGCTTTAATACAAACGGTATGTAACACAACAGTTCACGGTTGAGTTAGGCTAAGAATTTCAACTTGAATCAATTTAAACCAACGATTACTCGAAGAATGAAATTAGCACCAGCTAATCCATAATGTAACTCGTTTTATCGTAACTTGGGACTGAATTTATAATTCGTCACTTCAGACGGTGCACAGAAATGCAAACGTTTTTCGGAATTGAACGTAGGGTATCAAAAAATATCAACTTATTTGATACGTTAAAAGTAGGATTATTTATATGTGTTTCCAAAAAACATGTATTATTCTTAGTTCGTAGACACTCATCGTATTACTACGATGATTAGGTTCCTCGAAATACGAAGAAGACATTTTTTCACGATACACCAACGATAAAATAAATGCAGTTTAAATGTCTGGAATAGTTTGAAAAAACTATTCGATCCTCGAAATCAGGCCGAAAGCACCACAATCGGCCGTTTGCAGCTCGAGTATCAGCAATTCCAGAGATGCAACTAATTCCATTGGGTGTAGGATCATTTCCGGAAATATCATCAGAGGCAACTAACTCTGTAATTCACGAAGAGCGAATTGTTGCGAACAAAAGATGATGGAGGGCGGAGAATGGCGTCGGGACGAGCTGAATATCGGTCAGCATCGGAATGTAAGTTAATCCTTGTTCCAGCGTTGCGTTGCTGGACCGGATGAAACAATCGACTCGCATCTTAATTACACGGCCATAATTTAACGGGTACCGCGTCGCATTCGCGAAATGCACGCGTGCCAACGGATTATGGTTGATGCACCGAATGCGCGCGACGATTATGGCAAACAATGCCGACGATATTGAGTGGCCCTGGTCCAAACAAGAGGCTGCGTCCGCTCTCATAAGTGGACGTCGTTGAATGATGCTTTGACTTCAAACATCGAAATAATTTCTGATTAATGCTCCACAGAGTTGGACCGTCATACGCGGAGCCCAATTTCGTTCGTGTTGCTGATTCGTCGACTTGTTTGCTAACGATCGATGAAAATACTTCCAGTCATACAATATATATATATTATCCCGTTTTGAAAAGTTTAATTAGATATACAAAAGAAATTCTGCGCAATCGCTTTTATATTTCATAATATTGTTTCAAAGCCAGATATTTTTATACGTTTCAGTGCTATACCGTTATTTTGAATAGAAATATTTTTCCATGCTTTGGTATGTGTTTCTTTTTTATGGTAGCGTTACACGATGTTGTCGATGTTTAATTTGCAAAGGAAATCTTCGTTCGGAATTCTGATCGCAATATATAATAAATTACGCTAAAGTTACGTACGTGTAATAAATATTATACAATTTAAATCACCTTCTTTTACCGAAAACGACGTTATTTATTTGATATCTTTATTTTACGATAAATCTGTCAAAAAATGTATTATAAGTATTTCCGATATTCAGATACGGTAGAACTAAGTTTTGCCGAACTCTGTTTATGCAAATCCCGTTTATACAAACCAGATTTTGTTTACCGTCAGTTATGTATATAAACTCGTAACTGAATCTCTATTATTCGAACTGCGCTCGAGCAAGCTTTTAGTTATACATATATACTAACGCGTATTCTGAAGTCGTACACGTCCGTGTGTTTTGTCTAAGCTGACATATATATTTAATTTAATGCAATTCACGTCGAAATTGCAGTTCAACCTCATTCAAACGTCAATCTGTATTGTCGAAACTCATAGCAGCGACTGATGAGGGTAGCAAGAGAGTCTCTGTTATCCGAACTCGTCGGTTATCCGAAATATTTTGTCTCCCGTTCGGTTTGCATGATCCAAGTTCCACCGTAATAGAATTTTGTTACATTTTATCTTGCCGAAAGTTATTCCAATTAACAACAAAAACAGAGGAATAATTTTATGCATGAATTTCGCCGCCAGTTCCAACAAACACGAGAAAAACGTTTAACTGGTAATTAACATCAACGCGAATCGAAGTTATTACAGTGTTAGTCCCGCGTTTACCTAGTATCGTACAATATTTTGCAATAATTGCATGTATTATACATATGCGATGTATACATAGCGCGTTATTGGATATTATGAAACAACAGAAATTCCAATTTCCTCTATACTGTACTCGTGTTAAAATCGTCCATCACATGGTATGTCATTTACATCGTTATTACTATAAGCTATTAATTTTTAATATTCTTCGTGATATACTCCGTGAAAGAAAAACAAGTTCGCTCAAACTGTAATTTTCGATAAAATAAATATAGACTTCTCTTAACGAAAGAAGAATATCGTGAAAAATGGTAAAACTCTTTCAGAATGAAAAATTGCAAAACTAATATTTGATCGCCGTTACTTGCAAATTATGCTTCTATTTTTTAAATAATTCTTTCACTATATGTTTCCAAATAGTTTACCGCTTCTCTTCAAAGACTTGTCTACGTCACTTTGAAAATGCGATAAAATACGACACGTTCACGATATCTAAAATCATGTTTGTCGCAATAGTAACACTTACCCACAAAACGTAACCAACCACGCAAGTGAGAAACGCGATCATAATTCCATAAACTGTCGGCAAAGTTTCTTCATTGGACTCCCCTTTCTCCATGTTATTGGTTCACCGCAAACTTCAAAATCACAAATGCCAGTTCCCTATCCGCGGCGCGATCACCATCCAATGCGAAATTTCATTCAAATTATATAGGTTATCGCGTCGCTGCCCTTTGTCAATTCCGATTAATTACACTTGGAGTTTATTAACCGCAAATGGCATTTACGTGCGGCTGTCGAAAAGACTTTTAAGCTTGGGTCCGATTAAACGCTTGATTACCAAACCAGACAGTCCAATATTATAAATATCTGATGGAACGCAAAGAAAAATAAATTCTATACGACCGGATGAAAGATACGTACTGGTAGATTAAGAATTTTATGAAAATCGTATATTCGATTAAAAAAAAAAAGAAGAAGAATGATACGTATTGATAAATTGGAAACTGTAAATCATCCATTATTTGCCGAGTAAGTATCTTGAAGATGTATAAATTGGGTGAAAAATAATGACGAATGAACGTTAGTACGAGAGACATTAACAAAAGAAGAACATAGCGAATTAGAATTGCATATTCACCGAAGTAAGAAACACGTGATGGTAATTTGAAAATTAGACGTAAAATACCACGAATTTGAAAACTAAACAAAGTTGTAACGTATGAGATCCAATAGGGAAAACATTAATTACGATATACTAAATCATGTTGTGAGCGATTTAATGCGACAAAAATTAACGAAGATATACTCTTCATTTTTAATTAGACCCTGCGTAAAATCATACAGGGGAAAAGACAATTTTCTGATAAAGGAAGACCATCTCTCTGAACAAACGAAAAACTAGCCGAGCCAACTCGATCATCGTTAGGAAATGACGTCCACCCCGTCACGATGTGCAGCGGCATCGTAATACGATAATAAGACGAATCGAACAGAGGTACGATACGGATCTTTCATAAGGCGGCTTTAAAGCAATCGTAAAAACGTAGCAGCGACCAGCAGTTGCCGTAAAAATCCCAGAAGTGCTCAACGCAAATCCTTCTTATCGAGAGAAAGGAAACTTTCATCTCGAACAAATAGCGACACGAATCCCCGTTGTCCAGCAACAGTAAATCGATGAGTTTGGCTCCGTGCAGCTATTTGCCGGAAAACCGTTCGACCAGGAAACTCGAAAGCATCGAAGAGAGCATGAACTATGAAGGAGAGAAAAAGTAGAAGATAGGTGAAGAGGGAAAAGGAAACAGACGATTCTGGTTAGCTTTCGAGAAAGAAGGGGAAGATTTATGGTGGTCACTTTATCGAGAGCGACCTAGTGCTCGATCATTTACGAGCTACACCTACGCCAAGGAGCATTTTTTCCCTTTTCTAAGACTACTACGTCATTCCGAGTATTTTTCCTTCTTTGTCCTTTTTTCACGGTCGGGAAAGTGACCTAGCAGAAACGTGACCTTGATACGGTTACGTTCCTCTCGATAAACTCGTATCGATAGGGGCCACCAGAGACGTAGGCGGATGAGAAAAGCTTCGACGAGTATTAATGACTCTTCTATCGCGTGGAAAATTTGATTCGCCGTGAGACAGTGTCGTTTTTCAAAATTCGAGGCTCGAAGCAACAGAATTATAGCTTTAGCTTTGGCGTTTTCTTCCAGATCTTAAGATCCTCTTAAATCGCCGTTCTTACGACATTGCGATCACGATGATACAGGAAATGCAGTTAGATACGACTAGGAAGAATTAATTGGTATTTTCTTAAATCGTTCGGAAGGTAAACCCACGGAAAAAGTCGAAGAGAAGAGAAGAATCAAATAGCGAGCACGATAGAAGTGGAAATATTTGAAGAAATGTGAGCTCGAAGCTAAAAACGATTGTCAGAGATGTATATTAGATTATTGCTAGAATACTCTATGCAGGAAATGGAATAATAATCCATGGGAAAATGTATCGAATATTTATCGGAAAATTCGTAAAACTTTGGGCGAATATTTCTCGGAAGAGGGAATTAATTAAAATGAATTTAACGATTGATCTCGTTGGAACACCATCGTTGTATTTTTATAAGCACGGTGAAAGAACGAATCGAAACCCTTTGAAACTCTAAAGATCATGCTTAATTCGCTGATAAATAAGAAACTACAGAGACTCGTTGAAGTTGGTACGAAATCTGGGAAAAATGACAGGATCAAAGAGTTAAAGGGAACCGTTGGTCGCCACTTTAAAAACTCAGCGAACCGCATTCCACGCGTTCAACGCGTCAAAGCCTGTCTGGTTCAAAGCGAAACTTGCCAAAAATCTGCCGTAACGTGCCCGATCGCGCCACTAATTCCCAACGCTTCTTCGCTTTACCGTATAAGCAGGCGCGTCACAGTGTTTGGCGAGTTGTGTACGCGCGTTTCACAAGAAACGTCGACAACAAACACGAATCGCTCGTTCATCGTGGAAAATTCGACAGACCATGGCCACGTAGCGAAGACTCAATGACGAGGGATCGACACTGACTGATCGGCGAAGGGAACTTTCCTCTCTCGACTATTTTTAACGCGAGGGTCAAAGACGATCGAAGACGAAAGGAACGGCGATGGGATGAATTTGGCGATGTAAACGACTCGCGCGGCCACGTAGACTCTACAAGCCACTGGTTTCTGTTTTTCGAGACGCGTGTCCGCCTCATCGCGAAATGTCGGACGCGGAAACGCGTATTAATAGTCCGGTGGAAATGGAATCTAGGTGAGCAACGGAGAAACAGACGGCCGAACGAGCTGTTACGCGGCGAGCTTCGGCCGAGGGTGAGACGAATTCGCGCCGGATTCCAATGGATGTTCGCGAATTTATTGCCCGGCCGTCCGATCGATCGTCGAACCAGTGACTTTCGCGTGCTTTCACGGAGAATTTCGCAATCTACCGCCAACGTGTTCTGGCCCGTTGGATTAAGTTGTTAGCGTGCTGTTTCCATTTAGTGCGCCGGTTGTTGCCTGTGTACCATGGGATTAATGAGATTCGGTCGAGTTTAAGGTTTTTGTGTTTCTATTTCACAGCTGCAATTAACGCAGTTGTTACCATTAAAGTATGGTTATAGCTTCTGGATATTTACGCAGTTTAACAGACTTTGTCTAATAGATATCGTTTATTTAAACGTAACGGTCAGTTTTGCGTTTGCCTTCTTAAATTCTTTCAACGAGGTGCATAATTTTAAAACTGTAATTGCTATGTCGGTAGCGTTGCATAGAATCTAATAATAAGTATGACAATTGAATCGATGCAACATACGAGCCAGTAGCAGTGGCCGCATTAAAAAGCACAACGATCACGATATAATATACGTACGTGTAAGTGAGAAAATATTTAATTTGAGCAAGTTGCTGGCAAAGTTAAGTTACAATATAGAAATCTGTATACTCTCTAAAAGGAACGTTTCTTAGAAATTAAAAATATTTTTAAGAATCTAATATTCGTCTTTGCTTCCGTATGTATACATATTTCGCTTCTACTGAAAATAATGCATACGTTTCGTATTCCTGCATAATGGTTAAAGTTTAAATACCCTTAGTTTCTGGCTCGTTTATGGCTCGTTACATGTAACTTATGAACGCTATCAGAGTACAACACCGATAGAAACATTTTTGCATACGTTTTGTAATAACATACTCGTACAGAAATTATGCTAATCTAGCTATACGCTTCCTTTGTTAATTATAGAATTGTATTATTTCCCGAATGAAAATCCTGTACAGATTATCCAATAATTTAATTCTCTTTATAACAAAATGTGAAACTATCTTTATTATTTTAAAAGGAACTTAGTATCTGTTAACATAACATAAAACATGCTTAGTATCTGTTAAAATAGTATCCATTAATTGGAGCTGTTTAATACCATCTCGTTAAAACACATCGCATAGAGAGATATTTCTCTCCGCTCGACCCACAAGAAATAAACCTAATTCTTTACGCAGTAGCGCTAATTGTAGCAACGCCATCGACCCGTGAAATCCAAATCGTTGTACGTGAAAACAAAGCGAACCTTCGGTGTATTTTCGTTGCAAACGGAACGCGAGTTTCGAGGATCGAGCTCACTATAAATCTGATCTCCATTTGCGGAAGGTTCCCAGGGGGAATTTAATAGATCAGTCGAACTGCTACCAGTAGAGACGAATCGATTCCGTAAAATTGTCGCAAAAATAGAGAGGCGTGAATTCGAACATTTGAACCTTTTTTCGACGACATTCGATCCGCTTAAACGCCATACCGATTAATTAAATAAATAGAAGAAAACTTTCTACGAAGGAAGAAAAAACGATGATGATTTCCCAAAGATTTATCGCGCGATTCGTAGATTATTTTTCTCGCAGGTTGGAAAAAAGGCGTAAATTTGTTAGACTTTAGAATTTTATTTCTATGGCGAAAACAACGTAACTGTTGAAAGGTTTGAAGAGAGAGCATTTACGAAGGTTTGCCAGCGATAGTACGCAACGAAAGTTCGCGGTATAATCTTAATAAGGCGATAAACGAGTTGAAGGTGAATTTAATGGAGTACTGGTATTCCGCGCGTGAAATATTTCTCAACGTGGCCATGAATATGTTAATCACGAAGAACGAAGAAGAAGCTGCGGTGTAGCCGCGAACAAAGTGCCATCTCCGTAAGCGAACTTGTGTCATTTACGTTCTGCAAAAGTATTCTGATGCAAATTGAAATTCACGGTGGATCCGCGCAGGCGAACAAACTATAATAGAACGAATCGAAGCTAATTTCAACGTTTTATGTATCCAAATGAATAAGGAGTAACGATTGTCTTTTCAGACGTACATACCCGGATTAATAAATTCCTCTGCGAGCAAACGCAGTTTGAAATATAAATTAACGAAAGAGAATTCGTTTCATGATAAGAATAAATTGCGTTAATAACGATACGATGATATAGCTGATATACGTTCTATATGTAGCAATGGTGTTAAAATTTACCGCATGATTAACCGATTGGGAACCAATCAGTGAAATAATACGTGAAAATTGCGTAAACGTAACATTATCGATAAGGTGATTAAATACTTTTTGGAAGATCATTGCACAAATCACGAAACTACAGAAGATTTCCATAATACGGCTAGTGACTATATTTCTAAAACCGAAATTAATTTCGAACCGAATAAATGTGGCAATTTGAAGTATTTCAGAGTGCTCGACAAGGATCAACGATCCTCGTGGAACGAACCGTAAAGATGACGATGACGGATAAGCTGAACCTATCGAGCAACGATCAAGCCACCGTAGAAAGATGCGAGCGAAATTAGCCACATCGACGATTTTAATTTACAACTGTTCTACAAACTATAACGCGTTTGGAAAATTACAATTATCAGCGCAATCGCTATTGTGAGCTGACTCGTCCATTATATTTCAAAAACAGAGGAAAAGCTTCTTTGAATTAACCGAATCAACTGTTATTAGTGCGCGATAATAACACGTATACAACGTGTACATAACATAATAGCACGTGTACGAGAAATCAACGAACGTCATCGAAATTTATCGCGAGAATGGTCAACTCGTTTTAAATTATATTTGCATCGTATTAAATTATATTAATATTAAGCACGATACGAACGGCACATTTCGGTTAGCCATTGTTAAAAGAATAAACGATCCATCGAGATCAATGTGGATCCCAGCTGATGTTCGTCATTTATCTTTAAATCACGTTGTTCGTTTTCTGATGCAGAGAATAACGTTTCGTGGTTTGCAATGGGTTAATTAAAATTCGGTATAAAACCCTTCGTAAACGAAGATTTACGTATTTCGAAATACCGTGATCAATTTTATTAATTCTCAATTACCTCGATTATAACGTGAACAGATATATTGAAAACGAATAATCTTTCATCTTTCATAAACCCGCGATATATCTCTGCCCATTGCAAAATCCAGTTATACAGGGTGATTCCACGTTTATCAGTATAGAACCGAGTTTTTACGAGTAGGCGTTTCTTCGTTATTTTTCACTGAACGCAGTGCAACTATCGTAGCACCGGTGCTCTAACGATCGAAACGATCAGTCAGATATAGACAATTCCGATTAAAATGACGTAGGTAATAAAGATAGACAGATATATAACGTTAGTTTTCTATCTCGATTAAAGTTAAAGCACCTGATACGATACTTTTAACAATGGTAAAAATAAAAAAAGTATAAAGTTTCTAATTTCAACAGTGTATCGTGTAGTATCGTGGTAGCGATATATTAATTTTCTCATTCTGTTAAATCGCAAACGCGATTTAAAAGTCTAAATAAATGTAGAAAATGAGATCGTCAGAAATATTCGCGAATATCGCAAGGAATATTATGATAAAAATATGACGCTCGTGTACCATGCGTGTACCACGGTTAAGAATACAAAGGAGAGACACAAAATAGCCGGTGCGCTGTAAAATAATAATAAACATAGGATAAACTGGCGATAAAGAAGAACGGTGAATTTGCGATCAAAGAAAATCGTGTGTGGAAAATCGGGAAACATTTTATCGGGACTCGGGCAAGTTAATTTCACGGATCGGCGAATGCGTAGCTGTATTCGTTTATTTAAATGTAAAGTTCTCATTGCCTTGCAGGGTTTGTTTTCAACAAGCAAACGCAGTTTCCATTTGCACTGATCCGGTTTCGTATTGCAACACAATGTTAGCAACCAGTGCTGCGCCCATTATGATAAGCTATATGAGAATTTATTTAGGGAACCCTTGGAACTGTTTTAGGAAGCCGCAATCTGTTGCAACAATTTCCTCTTCAACTACCGTTGCTTCTCTCCGTCGACAGATTTACAATTTCGTGCACTCGACCGGCGTGCAGTAACCGTATAACTCTTGTTCACGGTTTACTGCTATCAATCAACGTGATGTGCTTAAGCTTCGCGGATTCAACTCTTTTCCGGAGTAAATTAACCTGCGTGAAAACGAGCGCGTTGACGTTTAAAGAAGATTCATTACAACGTGGAAAATATTTACGCTCGTTTTGGACGATATTTATTTGCGCTTGTTTATTTCGTTTAATACGTTTACACTTGCATTCTAATGAATTTACGTCCGTGTAATTCTTCCCAAGTGTTTCGTCCTTATTTCGTACCGTGGCTGTTGAAATATCTTACCATCTGTACCGTAAAATTATACCGAAAATATATATAATGGTTTCTGTACATTTTTCTCAATACTGAAAACCTTCCTGTGTAATCGAACTTGTTTTTTTTCTCTATATTTTCCATATATCGAATTTCAAATTTCTGTAACTATCTCAAATATCGCAGAAATGAAAGGGCTACGATCGTTTCGAAATATAATCGTTTGGTCGTTTTTAAAGGAATTAACGAACGAGACGCGCGATTGTAAAAACGGTTGTAGGAACCGATTAAAAAATCCTGATATGGAATTAATAGGGAGAAATAATCAAAGAATTAATTATAAACTAGATTAGAATAAGATCACGATAGATCGGTATAAGAATTTAAATAAAACAAGGTAGAAAAATTATAGAGTAACGAAGAACATTGTTAATGGATATCAAATTTTCTTTTAGACTGTCTAAGATAATTATTAGACGAACATACAAAGAAACAATTTTATAATTAAAAGATTTCTAAAATCCATTGTTCCATTAACACACAAATAATTCTGCTTTACTACGTACATATCTGCATTCAATAAAAGTTATTTCCGCCTACAACACGTTACGCGATGTCAATCGCTTAACTGGACTTTTCATTGAAATGAAAACTAACCGTAAGAAAACGAATGACGGAGAACGCGTTAGAAAAATGATCGAAACAAGCTCAGATCGTAAATTGCAAAGGCAAGCAATCGACAGCGGTATTAACGCGAAGATGGTATGGCGAACGCATCGGAGATGTCCTTCGTTCGCGCATAAAATGCAATTTGGTGGGTGTCAGACGGCCGTTACCGTTGCCCACTCTGCTTCTGCAGGCAGCCGCGTTACGAAATTTAATTGGATTTATCGATCGGTTTTCTGATTCCCATTTCCCGTCCGCCCTACTATCGGTCGAGCCACGCGAAAATCCGCCGCCTCTGTAATCGATGTCGTAAACCCGACCATCGCATCGATGATTTCCTCTTTGCTCTCGTCCAAACGTTTATAGCCTATCCAGGATTTTCGTACAACTCCAAGCTGCAAAATGTCTAACTGGTATAGGAACTTTACAGGCCTTGTTCGTGCGGTTGTGTGTACGTATGCATCGTGATCTGCTTTGGAAGATAATCGAGTCGTTGGGAAGCCATACTAATCAACTCTCTCGAAATGTTCTGAAATATTAAATATGTAAATTATCGAGGAAAATTATTCATAAAAGATAGAGTCGATCGATGTAGTTTTTGAGAGACCCAATTACCGTGTGTAAATATTACCCGACATCGAAAAATAGCTGAGTAGACGAACGCGACGGTTTTTTTTTGAAAACACTAAGCCCTCTCGCTACAATATTATCAAATATAGCGATATAAGTTTCTTTTGCTTCTTTCAAATCTTTATACACACACTTTTGAACGGGTATTAAGGCGAACAATGTTTTCATAAATTTTGTTCCCTTAAATCATCGATAAAGGTAAACAGAAAACTTTCTTATCCACGGCAGTAAATAGGCAGTTCCCTCTTACCGACAGTCGAGAAGAGACGAGGTTTTCTCATCGAACAGTGACTCTGCAGTATCTATCGCTGGTATTGTGTTATCAACTGGCAATTTACCATGCTCTACAGTCAGTCGGTAATACAGATCGAGAGAGTTGAAAGAAGAAAATTAATTCTACAAAAACCAATATGCAAATCAATAACCTAGGAGATGTTATTCAAAGTACCACCAAAATTATGCGACCCTTACGATATTATATTAAAAATACAAGTAAAAATGAATGGACGTACGTAATAAATCACACACTGCCTACTTTTTTGCGAGTTACTCGACATCTAAAATCTATGATCACGATTGTATTCAACGAGGAGTTTAACATCACCAGAAACATAACGGAGAACCGGGAAGCGACTAATTCTATGCAAATCAAGGAGGCGTGGCATAGAATTCCTGGATGTATCATTATCATCGGCCCGATATATTACGTCCTACGTGTAATCATCCGATCGCAGGTGCATATAAGCGTGTCTTCGACCGTATCCAGCGATATACATTGCCGCAGATTTCCTGGCGATGTGTTTAATTGTGACAGAACAATACCATATGCACGGGAATATTATCGTTCGAGAGGTTCGCCAATGGCACGATTATGTTAATGTGCCCTCGGTTTTATAACCTAACCTTGGAAATACGATTAAACAAAGTTGTATCGAAACCGTCGCTCTTTCAAACTTCATCCAGATTTCCATAATTTTCTCCGAGTTGATACTTCATGTACTGAAAATCATATATGAAAAAATATATGTATGCGTACGAAATATGACTGATTAGATGCTTTTACCATTTTGTTAGCTCCAGCGTTAATTAAATAATTACAGCCCTGACGAAATAATATAGAAAAATATGGCTGAGAGGAAATTACCTACGTACATACCATAGTTCCCTTTCTTATGCCTTAAAATTATCTGGAAATGATCGATTTCACAAAATCATAGTGCAATAAGGTATCCGCGAGACACATAGACCGCGGCGGTGCAATTTTTCAATTTGCATCGCGGAAGAAGGATATTCCGGACCATGAAAGTTTCCTGCATCTGCAAGAGTTTCTGACTCCAGCGTTACTCCGTTACTCTTCCGAGGCAAGCCGCGAAAAGGGAAGTTTATGTCGCGAAACTTTCACGCGGCCCGCATGCACGCCGGCTATGCAAATAATATAATTTCCTTAACTTTCTTGTCGCAAATTTTCCTCCTCGGGAAACACCGATAAATTCGTATTTTCCCGTTATTCGTTTATCGTCGCTCGAGACATTCAGATCTATTGTAAAACGTTTCTCTTCTACTTTCATAACAGGAACCATTTAATCGGCAAAGAAAAGAGAATCCAACTCGTCTAACGCACCAATTCGCAATCAACGTCTCTCGAATAAAATATTTTGGCAAACCCATAACGCAAACGAACCGAACGTCCAGTTGAAAAATTAAATTACAGCTGACGATGAAGTCACGTCTACATCGACAAAAGAGAAAGAGAAAGAGAGAGAGAGAGAGAGAGAGAGAGAGAGAGAGAGAGAGAGAGAGAGAGACTCTAAAATATACCGTTGACATCGGTGATCGATTAATTGCCCGGTTCACTTTGCCGATACTCGTTTCCTGGCCAATCAGCACGGGGAAAAACGAAGGCAAAGAACGACCGTTGCTGATATTCCAGATTTCCGTACGAGGAGAACGACCATTACTCAGTCTACCGAGCACGAACATCCAAGACGCGATCTCACGACGTTTTCTTGCGATGATACCAAGCTAGCCAGTCGTTTTCGCCAAGTACCTGGCTGTTCTCGAGTAAACTCGACCAGCAACCGTCGCTTCGCCATTGCTTGTATGGACAAGGAAAAACACGAGTCGTTAAGATCCCGTCGCACGTATCTTGAATAACGAGCGTGCGCAGCTACCCTTCGGGAACCTCGTTTAACCCTCGATCGGTGTATCGCGGTTTGGATAAGTCCGTAACGAATAGTCTGCAAGATTTTTACGCGCTTGTGGAAAATTTCGAGCTGCAGTGACGTAGAATACGCATCTGTAAAAGTAAATAAAATATGTAGCGTATGGTGCTCGTCGATGTATATAAAATAATTTTCAAAGTTCAATTTCAATCATCCAAATAAGAAATTGCGATCAATCACAAGCTTTATACTTACAAGTATAGCGCGAGTTTCTATAGAAATTAAAGCACGTCTATAAGTACAACTAAGGAAACCTGAGAAAACCTAAATAGGCATCTTAATTTCCCATAGTTGCGTAAACATTCGTGACCCATGTATAATAAATATCACGTGAAAGATATCGTTGCTTGTCCACAATCGTAGAAAACAAGCTGTTGTAGGGAGATCTCCTTCCGCCATGGCTGCTCGTCTATCACAGTCGTATCGATCGTCAACTATTTATCGTACGTATATCGGTGGGCTCTTCGCGCAATTCCAAATTCACCGTTGGACTGGCACTCAATCTTGCGACAGTATATCGAACGTCGGAAGACCTGCTCGCTCTTTGCACTGGCGCGCACAACGCACTCGGGAAGATCAAACGGCCCACGCTATCTATCATAAACGATCTAGATTTCACTTAGTATCCGAGTATCCGGCAACTTTCGTCGAAGACGATGTTACACGCGTGTCGTGTATCTCCGTAATCACGGCGGTAGTCAATTTTGAACCGTCGAAGCGATCGCAACGAC
Organism: Bombus pyrosoma; assembly: GCF_014825855.1. Lineage (NCBI taxonomy): Eukaryota > Metazoa > Arthropoda > Insecta > Hymenoptera > Apidae > Bombus > Bombus pyrosoma. The sequence goes on along the minus strand of NC_057773.1, from coordinate 12,381,889 downwards.
ACCGTGAAAGCGTGTCGTCTTCGAGATCCGGAGTAGTGACCTAAAGTCAGCTCGCAAGGGTGATAACTTTCTGTACGAAGGAGCCGACAAAGCAGCTTATATGGCAACTTACGCGGCAACTCGTTTCGCCAAAGCGGTTTTCTATCTCGCGCTATTCGCTCCCATAGAATGCAGAAGGACAGTCGAGGCCTGTCGGCTATACGTATTAGTATACCGCTTGGGCAAACAGGCTGGCGTTAGAAAAGAACCAAGACAGAGTCAGGGGACGCGACAGAACGACAGAGACCGCGAAGAAAGAGAAAAGTCGGCGTTGCCGACGCGTGCTCCAAGGAATCTATCGAATTTCTAATTGCAGATCTCTGTAAAATTGATTTCGTTACGGTCTTCGAACGAGTTGTAAATTGCTTGATACGACTTGAGCGAACGGAATGCCAGATCCGTGTAATATTTGGACAACGATGTCTTTACCGGTGGCAAAGTATTCGAACGATGAGAAAGATGGACAAACGGTTGGCAAATTGTTTCTCTGTGGATATTTTTCGCGAAACATCGTCGTACAATCGTCACCGGTAGTGTCAGATTTAACAAAAACGAGCTTCGCTTCTCTTTCCTTCGTTTTTACGATGATTAAGCGCGCTTTAAGCGCCGAGGATATATAAACTGTCACGAACCAGTTCCAACTCTAATTAAAAGCAACGTATTCGCGTTTACGCTATAAAAGGTTTCGTGACATAATTCGAGTCAATTAAACCACTCGTTCAAACCGCTCGGATAACTTCAAATTTAATCGTCCATTATAAAAGTAAACAGCCTCTTAAAACAGACTTGTAAATCTGCGGCAAGATTTCCGTGCAAACCGTTTGTAATGCTATTCGCCGCAACATTTACGAAGAAAGTAAAATGTGATCGATAACGATCAGGCATCGCTCGCAGGCGAAAGGAATCAATTACCACAACCTGTTAGTCGCATGTTTCAGTTCCATACAATTTCGAAAACGCTTTATTATCCGAGGAAACGCGTTAAGCGACCATGTTCTTCCAACAATTTCATTCCGAACAGTTTGTCGAGTGTTTCTCTAATTATCGAATCGTTGCAGTAGTATAGTAGAAAAATTCGTATCCAAGTATTATGTCAGTCCGGAATTTTGTTCGCTCGTATAGAATTAACTGAATTAATACCATTCAAATCTTAATTGCATCAAATGGTAGAAAATGAAATGATCGTAAATCGTTTTAATTAGCTGGTCGCGTCTTCCGTTGGCTGAAATTTCTGTACAATTAATTAACAGATAATACCAACGTTGCAATGACACACGTTCGCATACTCACAATAGCGATGACACGATTCTTTCGTACCCGTAGCAGGACACCAAACTTCCTTATCCATTGTATCGTAAGATAATTGCGAATGAAAAGATTCTTCGACCTTTTCCAAGATTTTGAATCTTAACTTTAAACTTGACAGAATTTTTGTGAAGCTTCGCAGAGTTCTATTTAAAATACCATCCACCTTTGAAACTCCTTGAATAATTCTCTTCGAATATGACGGAATAATGCCTGTAATCGGAAAGGAGAACACGCAAAGAGAATCGAGAATCGCTTACCGCCGAGTTGGTCGTCTGAACAGGCACCTTGGTTCCCAGTCCCGTGAGTCCTCCGAGACACCTACGCGCGCAATCGGGATCGTTATCTTCGCAGATAGGGCAGCCTACCGTGGAAGAACCGCTCGCTTCTCTGAGCACGTGATTACTGCTGGTGTTGGTCGTGTAACCTTGATCGGAGCTCGCGTTCGAATTCGGCCTGGACTCGTCCGAACTGTCGAACGGTTTGATGTTCCGCGGCCGATGGACGATTCCCACAGGCTCCCATATCTCGCTGGTCGACGAGGCGTAGTAATTATTTTCCTTGGTCTCGCGGCTTCTCTCGTCGACGACCTTTCCGCCCCGTGCCACGGTCACCTCCTCCTTCGTCACGATGGACGACTTTACGCTCAAGGATGTCTCGAGTCGTACCGGGGCCCTTTGCAAGCATTTCCAGTTAGCAGGTATCACGGTGGATCTCTCTCTTCGAGCACCCACGCCGATTCCACGAGCTCGTTACACGCGTGGGAGGATTTTCGTTATGATTTTCGAGGACTCGAATATCGGCTTTTAGACGTGAACGGTTCCCGGCTGGTTTGCCAGTGGGTCGAAAGGAAACGAGCTTCTGGAAGTTGCGATTGGGACATACAGGATTTCTCGCGGTTTAATGGAAACGTGTAACTAAACTTAATTAGTTTGCGAATTTGCGTCTGTATTTCATTACGCGTGTATGGCGAGGAACGTCGCTTTTGCAACTTCAGCTCGAGACGAAAGGAGTGAAAGAAGTTCTTTGAATTCGCGATTGTCCCGCGTGGTTTCTTACGCTTCGACGAAGATACAAGAAAACTTGGCGCCAAAGAAAATTATGAGTGTACGTATTTCATACTTATGTGAAGGATTTCTTTTGGAAACTTGAATTTAAAAAGAAAGGAGCGAGAGGCGCTCCTGGGAGTCAAGATCGTCGAAAATGGTTCTTTGTGTTTTGATAAAGGTGCGAGCAAACTTGATTTGTCAATGTACGCGTTTCATACTTGCGTGAGAGGTTTCTTCGAAACTTGAATTTAAGAAGAAAGAGATGAAAGAAACTCCCGGGAGTCAAGATCGTTACAGGTGTTTTTCCTTGTATTTTGAGAAAGATGCGAGCAAACCTGATCGGCTTGTGAATGTATGTATCGTATCGTACTGGAGTCCATATTTACACGGAAAGTTTGAAGATGTTTTAATAGAAATTACATTTTCGCGGGATGGAGTGAAAGAAGTATGTAAATTACTACATTTCAAAGTATGCTGTGTCGATATTGTTTTAGAATTGAAATGAAACTCCATATTACTAAGCAGACTTCTATCTGGAGAATCCTCAATAGACACTTTCTAAATTATTGAAACACGTCACAAGTAAATTAGCTCTGTTTCTGTAGTAATTTAGCAACTCCAGTTTATCGAATCTTCGCCGAGAGGCTCGCGAGTAAAGGACGCCAAATGTAATTCGAGTAAATGACACGAAGGACGACACGGATGCACGCGGCGAGCAATTTATTTCGCATCAGGGCTAACTCGAAAAGGATCCACGATGATACCTTAGTATTCCAGCCTTGACGAGGATCTGATTGAGCAGATCGCACGGTGGCACCTGGCCGGTTATCATAGCTTCGCGGATGGCAACGCCATCCGGGCCCTCGAGGGGGATCGGTACGCCGTTTATCAACAACACTTCCTCCTCTCTCATGCTGGATTTTTTTTCGCAATCCACCACCTTCACCCCAGGCCCGAGAATCGACTCCACCGTCGACTGGATCTCGTGATCGTCCATTCCTGAGAAAACGTATGCCACGGGTTGCTACGCGAAACTTGTTGCTGATTTATTCGTACCTCGTGCGAAATCGATATGGACGTGATCGCGGTTTTCTTTCGACCAAGCATTTATTACGCAAGCTCATGAAAGTATTCGAACACCTGAAGACACCTTATATCACACATTATGTGTACTATACGAAATATTAAGAAATTTCGTCAGCACTGTTGCGAGACTGTCGTAATTCTTGGACAAACGGATTTTTATAGATTTATGGCAAGGTTAAGAATACACGGAAAAATGTATAGAATATTCGAAATACGGCATGCGTTGTACCTAGTATTCGGTAGATGAAATAATTCTCTGCGTATGTTCCACTCTTTTAGTCGTATTTGCAAAAATATGAATTCGCGTAAATATCCTCAGTCTAGTAATTATGTACGTTGGTCGAGTTTGAAACGAATCTGAAAATGTACGTAGAAATTACAAGATGTATACGATATGATATTATTTATATATAATATTATTTCGCAGTAGAGGAATTTAATTACGAGTAATTTTATGTTTAACACCGGTTTACATTAAAAGTTATTACTTTCAGACTTCTCGAAGGGAGTAAACATTTTTATTCGTTTTGAAGTTAATTAGTGGAGAAATGAAATAAAACTTTGTTTTAATTCAACTAATTGCAAGAGTTTCTGAATTCTTGATAGATATGCCGAGTAAGCGGAATATTTCAAGCCATATTTGTAACAACGTAGCAACAAAGAAGCTTCTGATGTTAATCTCTGTTCTCGAGTTCTTCAATCCCTTGAAATTCTTTTGACAGCGTTCGAGGAAACTGATGCGCGACGAAAGAAATATTCGCCGTCGTTGTCCTTCCTCTAAACTGCTTTTCAAGCGATTTTCGTTTCAAACCTCGGCGCAGAGATGCGCTAAATTATGTTCGCTAAGATATCATTAGCCCTGCCGAGTTTAATCGAATAACGCTGATTTATCACGAATATTTCTCATGACGTCAGAAATAACGAGACGCGATATTTCTTGAATCATAAATCAGGTATTCCTATACTTTGATTCTTTATACTTATTTACTCTCTCCTCTTAATGCAATTATTAACTTAGAAAAATTAAAACACAATCCGCAAACGAACGAAAATAAAAGAGTTGTGCTTGTACAATCTTATTATTTTACAATACATTGCAGATCATATCAAAATTTTGCACAAATCCTAGTTTATCTCTATAGTAGATTTTAATTAATTTTAACATAGAACATATCAAACTCTGCGGTGAAATTTGATTAGAATTTTGTTTCCATAAGAACAGTCGTATTATGGAACATACAAGACTTTAGTGACTAATTATATTTGAGTTGTAAGAAAAATTGCAATTTGCACAATGTAACCTAGGTAAATGCAAATTACTTCAAATACGATATACATAACATACGGCCTGATACATTATAAGCCAGGTGAAAATTTTCTCAGTTTTGTTTGATTAATTTTCTTATTAATTCAAACTTACTGCTATGGATTTCATAAAAATTTTTAGAAATTCTGATAAACCAGTGTCTGAGGATCTTTCTAAGATGATAAAGGTTTAAATTAACTCCTTTTAAATTGTTGGCTTCCACACTTTTTACTGACAGTGTACTCATCTATTTCGCTATTGAAGGAAGCCACGTATCGAACATAACTGAAACGCGAAAGGAAGATCGTCGCGTTATTAGCCTCCTTTCAAAACAGCACAAAAGTCTTCGACTATGAATGAAAACACATCTTATTACGCAAATTAACTGGATCATGTAATCGTTATAATTAGAATCGTAAAATTAATCAACCAATTAAGTGAATGAAATTCAGTACTTATTAAGTTGCTAATATGTCGGTTAATCGTGGCGTGTAATCCAAGTCGAAGATTACGAAATGAAATCCGCAAAACATCGTTAAGGGCGACGTTACAGCGACAAGACGATTTGGGGGAAATTTTTATTACAATAATTTGCACCTGGCCGACTCGTCGAAGATAAGTCAGGTTAAAATAAGTTCAAATGGTACTCGAAGGTGGAATCAGCTGCGTACCGAATTGCAAATGAACCGGCGATGAGAAGGAAATCATAATAATACCACGGACAGATGTTAAAGCTCTTGTGCACGAGTCTTCATCTAACTAAATGAAATCGAGGATGACGTGAAATCGTTGAATTATTTTTAGCAGACGGGTATCTCTTGGCCGCCTGCACGAGGAAGTTTTTAGATAGTGACATTTGTTTGACAGATCTAGACACTTTCGCTCATAGGTAATACTTTGTACGCGTACCGTACATTAGGATCACGTGGCAAGTAGATTTGTAGATATGAAAAAGCTTCTCTAATGGTTTATAGTCGCCCTATTCTTAGAAGTCATGTACTATTAAATTAAACGTTCTTATTCTATTATTTTATGTTCGCATCAGAGTAATTACATTTTCAAAGCAATAGTTACATAAGTGGATTTATGTAAATCTAAATTATAAATATTAGATTCTATATATTATTAATTTCTATATATTATTCTAAATATTCTATATATTATTAATTTATAGGATACTCGTTAATTATATATCCAATGATTCAACCATAGACAATCAGAAGTTATATACATTCGTTGTTATATCCATATTAAGATATTCACTGATAAAAATAATAATTTTAAACACAAAGTTTTGTAGGAAATAAGAAAACAAATTTTTAATATTGCTTCATAGCGATTCGTACCCTACATCGTTATTTCTGATGTTCTAATAAAGGCATGGTAAATAGACTCGATGATTTTATTTGCTATTCGCAGGAGATGGCGCTATTCCGTAAATTTTTCGTCGTTCCGAGTGCTGAGAAAATACCACGACAGAGTTCGAGTAATTAACGAATCATGCTCGTACGAAACTAAACAAGAACACCTGGAGGAAAGTAAACGAAAGCGTCCCGATCGATGAATCGTGTACGGAAGGATCGGTTTGACGAGCACACAGCTGCGCATGCGCGCAATCGCAGCGACACGTTTGAAATAATTCAACAACCAAGTCACGAGAATCACGAGATCTCGAGACAGACAAGAGCTGGCGGCAATCCGTGAAGGCTCAGGTAATATCTGGAGAGCACCTGCACACGTGCGTCCTACCACCTGACCCATCCAAACTAACCTAAGCTAACACTACATGACTGAAATCGAGCACGCCACGCACCTGCGTCCAAGGATCAGTGTTTAAAATTATGCCCAAAATCATCAAGATTTTTTATTTACTTACATATTTATTAATCTATTAACCGGATCATCGTTTAACCTGAAAGTTCCATAATCATGGAATGAAAAGTTAATTAGGACGAATTAATTTTATCTCTTTACGGCATGAATTATTTGTAAGCAATTATTTGTGAAAGAACGAAACCTATATAGAGATCTATTCCGTCCAGTAATTATCATAACTATCATAACGTGTATTTTACTGTGGATATTTTATATAACTTTTTATATCGTGCGTGTTCTTTCCGTTTTTGCACGTTGCAAATAAAAGATCCATTAAAAATCAATGAATATAATACGATAGCGTTATAGATTTCAAGTTCTTTGAATTTGTACTGTCATACAGATTGTAACATTCACGTGGGAAATCTCCTACGCGAACTAAGTGGAAATTATTTTCAAAGTTGAATCAAATATTCCGTAAAAACTAGATAAAATTCATGTTAAAAATGAATGAAAAACCTACTGTAATCGATCGGAAATTTCGATAGACGGTACGCAAACAGTATTTTACGTTTACAAAATCGAATATCGCTTGGAACATATTTGATGAGAATATTTTCTACGAAACTCCCATGTTCTTATTTTCGCTTATCAATTTATATCGTTCATCGTTCGTTCATATAATATCCACATCGTCGAATCTTCCCTTGAAAATCAGACGAAGAACAGGCGCTTATTTCGTATAACACGTTATTGCATTATTCATGAACCAATGTAACAATAGATACGACGCATTTCCATCACAACCGAGATGATTCCTGTGAGATAGATCAGGAACTTCGCCTCTGACCTGAGTCACGAATGAGGTTAAGAATGTTGCGGATCGACGATGCAAAGAATGTATTATCTTGGTTCACGCACACACGCCTATGCATCGAATCCACCTTCGTTGATTTACATCTTCGAGGAAGCAACAGGATGATCCACGGAAACAACCTTATTTATGGCGAGAGAAACACAGAAGTACGTGTGTCTCTGGCTGCAATTTTTCAACCACAGTTTCTCTCGTTTCTTCTCTGCGGTTACGATATAACAAGGATTTCCGTCGAAAGGATACATGTGGACAGGAGGACGTATATTATGAAAATGTTTCGAGTAGAATGATGTTGTATTCCATGAACTTTTCGAGTGGTTGTCAGAAATAAGCAACAGATTGAATATTTTAAAACAGAAGAATTATATGTGTGAAATATTTTTATTGAAAAATTATCGGCACAAAGACGATGTATCATGTGTGAAGATAAGTTCTCGCGCTTTTTTTGTCAAGTATATTTAATAGAAAATTTTCGAGATCTCGAGTCATGTACTATATTAAGCTCGATTAATTTTTTAATCACTTCACTTGGCTTTAGTTTTTCATCTCAGATTTTATCTCGTCCACTAATAATATTAAAACGTTTTATGGCTCCTTCTCGCGTAGCTACTGGATTCTCATGTAAAGATCTTTTATTTCTTAATTTGTAATGAAATATTCTCTAAATACCTACATCCATATTTATGCAAGTTTCATCACACCGTGAAGAAATTTTTTAACAAATACTCGAGACAAGATTTTTGTTTAAAAATATAGGAAACATGTAAAACGTGAAAAGTATAATTCTGATGCATAATGCGTTAAGATTTCTCTGGTCCCTCGTGTTTTTCATCTAACCTCTACTATTCTAAAAATCGAAAAAGTTCATCTCAGCAACCTCAATACCGTTATCACTCTCATCTTGCTCCTATAATTCGATGATGACAGTTATTATGACGAATTACTACTACTAATTCACCTCGCAATGCCGAGAGTAAATCGTCATTCTCTCGAAATGTTTTCAATTACCGTCGCGATTAGGCGTGATCGTCGCGGCAAACATTCTCACGTGACCGTAATGAACATCTTGATAGCATTCATCGTTCAATTTCCCATGAAGAAAGGAACAAGGAATCGCGACAACCGTGACAACGGACCATAATATCGTTACTCGCGATCCGATTTAACTAACATGTACAGCAAATTGCTGACCTATCCGACTATACACGGTAAATTTTGCTCCCTTGAAACACCGGTCGTTACCGTGTTTTCGTATCTTCGTATCCTCCCATTTGTTTCGTCCTATACAGTCAAGGATTGCCAACTGCCTAAAAATCTCGTAGCTTGCAGGAACTGCTAACACGGTTATGATTCGCCCACTACGATTACAGTAGATCATGTGTGATGATAGAGTGCAATTTCGTACCGAAGAAATTATGTTACGACTAGGGCTTGATCTTTGACACTTAAAAAAGCTGCTTTAACGATACTTTGGTTCGTTCCTTCTGGGATGAAATAAGGAGGGATGGATGTGCGAGGAACGAATTTGACCCTGCTACGATTCTCCCAGTTGTTCTCGACCCCAATTATATTTTTGCAACATTAAAAAATATCATCGGTTTGAACAAAGTATTAGGAGAGTCTTATCGATCTCAACAGACTAGTATCTTTCGCAAGGAAATTTCAGGTAAAATTATCGCGAAAGCAAAACCAGTCTGGTATACACGAATCAAATAATAATATTCCTAATAACGCACACGCCACGTTCGTAACACGCACATCGCACAAAAATTCCATAACGAACGGAACAATTCGCCAATCTTCGCACCCCAACGACTCTCGACTTTCGAAACTCGTTTCCTTTGCGATTAATCTTGCAATCTCGTAAACGTCGAAAAATCAGAAACATCTCGCAAATGTAACTTTGCTTCAATTCTGACGTAGCTTCTGATAGCTCTCTAACTGACGTGGCTTCGCTTTTAGTCGAAAAGTCTAAGACAACCGTGACAGGAACTAGGATGAGGAAGAAGATACGAAGAAGTGCCGTGGAAGTGTAGAGAAAGACGAAGTGCGTTTGTCGAGGCAAGGAGGGCTAATTAATTGGCGGGCGTGCTAATTAAGGGCGAGAAACGTAATGTCACGGCGCTCTATTTGCGCAGCACGCCAGGCACAGAAAGCCAAACTGTTTCAGACTGTTTACAATCTTCCAAGTTCAGACGGTTTCCATTGAGTCTCATTAGTGTTAATCGCATAACGTTCACGGTTAGTAAACGGAAGGATGTTTGGATGCGTTTGGCCGATGAAATTCAGTTCGATCGACCGATTGCCTGCGTTGCTGCAGGTGCCAAAGTCGATGGAACATCCCGTAAATCACTGTCGTACAAATGGAGACAAATTCCACCGAGAAAGTTGGAAACATGAGGACACGAATGTGGTTCGACGACGAGAAAATGGTTTGTAGAACGTTGGGACGTTTGTCGTCGGTTTGCTCGTGGTTTGCGAAGATCCGGAAGTGGATTTGGTGGAAGGTAAATCGATCTTCCTGAGCTCTGGATTGGCGAACCATTGAATTGGTTCGGAGAATTTCGGTATAAGATATTAAAGGAAGGTGATAGGGATTTCTAGATTTATACAAGCTAAACAGTAAAGCAAAAGAAAGTTTGTGTAACTGTTGTGTACAAATTATACAAAATGTTTCAAAATCGTTGGTAAAAATGTAGGTAGAAGTATTAGTTCGATGGAAGTTCGATCGAAGGGTAATATCAAAGAAAGAATGGACTCAAAGTAGATATTTTCTATACAGTTCATGAGATTCACGCTGTTTTACAGTAGATTATCGAATTCATATAAAGCTACTATAAACTGACAATATTTAATAACAAAATACAAAATACTGTTTTTAGCATTAGCTAGGTTTTAAAACTATTTAATCTAATCCAATTAATAACCAAAATTAGCTAATTTACTTTTAAATTATCTTCCGATAAAGATTTTGTAAAATAAGTATTTATACGAATCTTTTTTCCACTTCGTTTTAAACGATCTGTGCAATAGTTTCAAAATAAAGAATTTATTTCTTTTTTAATACAAATCTATTTCCTCATTTACTGTACTTTCAACCATTCTTCTGTTACTATAGCAAAGCGATGATTAGTCGTGTTTTTGCAAGTATCTATGTCTTACAATCACGTACTCCTCAATTATTGTTTACGACACCTAATTATAATTACATCATAAATGCATCTCGATAAAACGAAAGAGGGGCTCTATGAAAGTATCAACACGCGCAACGACGAAAGACAACGAAAATCATTTCCCTGGAGTTTTATAATTTCGAAACCATCAACATCTACGCAAACGTATCCACAATAACAGAACTTCAACGTCAAAGAACTAGCAGATGACGCTCTAACTAAAAAGAAATGGCGCCATCAAGGAAAACGTAACTGTGCACCTGCTGTACCGTAGAATGGCGCTAATTCCTGCGTAAATAAAGCGAACGCTAATTTTCGTTTCGATAAATGGCTCAATTAAAACTGTAAAGTCACCCGCGGTCGCGATTTTTCCGACACGTGCTCGCGCTCGAAACCACTGCCAACTCACGAATTAATTAAATTCCCCAGCGACTAAGACATGGAAACGGGACACGCGAGTGCGTGAGTCTTCGTTCGAATGTTACATCAGACATTCTGTCGTCCGGAACGGAGAACACCCATTGAAACGCGGCATGCTCACGATCGTCGACGCGCGAACAAAACGAAAGTTAAACGCGCATCGGCCTGGATGAAAATTCGCGTGTGAGATCTGGCCGGATAAAGAAAGCGCAAGTCGTGATTGTGTGCAAATTGCACGCCACGCTGCCCTGTCACGCTAAACACCAACCATTTTACGGAATAACGTGAAAAGGATACGTTCCTTTCTTTTCTTTTTTTTTTTTTTTTGTCGAGCTCTTACGTGTGTCGGAAATCTAGCGTTGCGTTATCCAATTGCCTGTTTCGACACTTCTTTGTAAATTTTATGAATTGAAGTCGCTCGTGTTGCGATTTTTTGATTAATAACACTAGCTAATCGGTATATAGGTGGCAGTTTAGATTGTAAAATTATATTATAAGAATCGTCTTCTTTTTTTAATTCTTTTTTTTAAAATCGAGGAACATTATGAAAAAATGACCCATACGACAAAACGGCAAATTGAGCGAAATGGGTCGGGTGTTTCAATCCTGGCTTTTTTAATATTACCTACGTTTTTAGAACAGCTTTTTAGAATTGAGGGATTTTATGAAGAACGACCCAAACGATAGAACGATAAATTGAGTGAACTGGGTTGGAAATTTTAGACACGATTTTTTTTTAATATTACCTGCGTTTGAATTGATAATTACGATGAGTCTGGGAGAATTTTGTACTATTTATATTTGCAAAATAAATAGAGATTTCATTGGAATTCTATTATTTGATTGCAAAATACACCAAGCTCCTAGATACGTATTTATCATCAGACCATACACCGCAGTATTCCGCACTTTTACTCCTCAATTTTAGAATTTTATATGGAATGAAACAACAAGAGGGCTTCAAACTTGTAAAATTGTAGTATTTCGTTTCGTTTATTAAGACATTTTTTACTATTATATAACGGATTTTGTTAACATTGGTAATTTGTAAAATTTTCCTAATATTGTATTAGTTTAATCATGCAAGAAATTTCTGGCACTATATTATCGGTTTCTCATTTTCCTCTTTCATGTTGTTTCTACAATAAATTTGTAAGGAAGGAAGTTGGAATTCGAGTTTTCGCGTGATATCATATTTCAGATGTATGAATATTTTATGATTTAGTCTTTATGTGTAGTTTGCTCGTGGATTGTTTGTGGACTGTAGTTAACGCTAATTGGAGTTGTTTGTAATGTTGCAGTTTGCCGTGTAAATGAACAGTATAATTGAACGAATATAATGTGTAATGTGCAAACAGGCAATGAATAGTAGTTTAATACAATGTGCAATGAATTTCGTAGATGAGCGTAGTATTGTATTATGTACCTTTTACCGCAAATTTTCCTCGATCTCAGTATGTGTAATTGACTGTTCAAAATACGTAGACGTAATATCAATTGTTGTAATAATTCACTTCTTTTTAAACCTTTAACATTCACGTAATATAAAGACGAATATATTAAACTTCAATTCAAACGAAAATACAATTTTGACAATGTATAATAATTATTTAATGTTCTAGGAATATCACAATTGAAGTATACAGAAAGTAGTAACTCATAAAATATAATGACAGTCTACCTTGATCATCTTTTCCAAGAAATACGTTTTTAAAAAGAATTACATATCTCATTTTCTTTCAATTTCCCCTATTAAACGTACTAAAAGGAAAGACCTCTAGGCTCTGGGCTCGGCGAACCATCTTCGCTGTTGAATCAATCTGAAAATTTATATACAAGTTTCCCTTCGTTCTTTTACCTTTTAGTGTAACTACGACAAAAAGATACGTATCTAAATTTCTTCGCTATTTTAACCAACGTTCCAGCTAACTAAATTAAATTTCAAATAAACATTCACCTATAATACCATTCCCATTTACTTTTTAATACGTAGTTTTAACTAAAATGTATATTCAGAGGGGAAAATTACATAAAAGGTGAAATTGTAGCAGAATTTCATCGTTGCTATCGCGTTTCCTAATCGTTCAGCTGCAATGTCTATTATCTGGGTTACTAATTAAAGTGCGCGCATCAACAAGTGGGGGACCCGGTTTTCGCTTCATTGTCTTCCTGTCTGTCCTCAGTCTGGTTTCCCTGCGTTCGCCGCCGGACATACGATAATGAAATAAACCGGGCGTACGGCGCCGTCTTTATTCCATTTATTGTTACTCCCGATCAAGAAAACGTGGATCGCGTGTTCTTGGACGGGAGTCGTGAGAACCCAGACCGTGACTCCCTGACATTTGAAAAGGGGAGAAGTTAACAGTCCGAGAAGGAACCAAGGTGCGTCAGTCGTCGTGTTAATCATTAATTAGACCACACGCTTATTAATTTGCACGGCCGTCCTTCTTCTATTTTCGAGTTATCAGCAATTATCTTATACTTTGTCATAACATAACGGTATAACTAGATGTAATTTTTATTAATTATCTTCTTTAAGTGCGGAAGGTAAGAAGGTTTTCACACTACGAACATAGAAATTTTTGTTTCTTAAGTTTGCTTCTTCGTATATTCTACATTTTTCAAGTTAAAAAGGAAGATTTATTACAGTTTGCTTTATAGACACTTACGATTATAATTTTTATACCGGCGGTATATATGTTATTTATTGTATGATATAATAACAATTGTGAAGTAGAGAAGCACAGAATTTGCAGATTTATAAGAAGCAAGAAATAAGGCGAATGTTTGTGGAATAAAATTTCGTTTCTCATATCTTAAATCGAACAAGCATAATTTACAACGTACAACGATATTTCAACATTGGTTCCCGTAAAATGTTCTCTCACTTCGCGTAGAATTTACGATATAATAACTTTCAGGACCACCAAGAATCTAGTGCCGATTGTAATATTTTACTTGAAGTAACATGCAACGAGACTACGTGTCGACGAATAAACTTTGTTCCAAGTTGCGTGATAAACGGAAACACAAACGGCAAGTCACTTTTCCTTTCGCGAAGAAACATTCACAAGACTAGTGAATTAATACCCTCGCTATAGCTGTGAGTTTCACGTTCAACCGGTAACCAGACACGTATATTATTTAAAACATTTCATCTTATTAAAAATTTCGATGCATTTAAATCACGCGTTTAATTAAACGATTCTTCCGATAATTAAAATTCAAAATTCCTGGAAAAGTCAACGTGGAACTGAATACAATTTTTATTTAACGACTGAAATATCTAATGAATAAAACTACAGATAATTAAACAATCTATTGTTTGCGTTATTCGGCCGAATTCGAAATAACTCGTAACTGGTTATGGTACGAAATAATTTCAGTTTCATGATTTTATTGGAAAACTAAAACTAATAAATATCACCATATTTTATAAATCTAATTTTGTGTTATATTACAGTATATTCAAGATAATATACGTACTAGAGTAGAAAATGACAAAATGGAGTACAAACGAGATACTTGAAAATTGTTTTTAAAATAGATATCGTTTCCTTAGTAATATCCTCTGATATTACATCGTACGAGCTTCTGAAAATCTAATTTTACTATTTACAATAAATTTCACGTTTTTCTGTACACGATATCAAATATAATGTACATAGAGATAAATTTGAAGAATCAGGTGCAAAATTTCGGTTACGCAGCTAAGCAAGCAAAATTCCGTCGTACACTCGTGGCTAAACGTCTATCTACACATGAATGAACTTTAAAATAATTTCGCATTTACATTAGAAAAAAAACTGGTCTGGTGCCAGTTCTCGTCGTATGAAACGAGCTGTGTTAACGATAAGCGGTGGACGTTACGAAATATTATACATACTTTACTCCGGCCCAAGTAATTTCTTCCTAGAAAAAAGGTTGCTTACCGTGCAACAAAATTATATAAAACGATATCCGGTTTCTTAAGCGGCAATAAAAATCTTGCTATATTTCTTGATCCTTAATAGTCACGTTCCATTTCCATTTACGACTGAAAATGAAATCTTTATAGAAGACAAGCAAACCGATTCCAAATACCGATAAAACTATACACCTATTCAATAAAGTTAAATTCGCGAAACTTACGTTAAAAACAATGAAGAAGATAAAAGAACAAAAATTTGCTTCGTGAACGACCCGATCAAAGTAGAATTTTAAGTAATTCATTATCGATTCCGAATTTTAGCGAGGCAATAATACCGACGAATAAAATTATACAAAGCAAAAATAACTAAAACAAGAACAGAATAACAAAGAAAAAGGAGAAACCATCGGATAAACGATTAAAGTATAGCTTCGAGAACAAATTAAGGCTTGACTTTGTAAAAGAAAAAACGTATCAAATCCAAAGGTAAACAAAACCGTATATAAAACTGCATAAGAACGGAGAGAGAAAAAAGCATTAGTGAACCGAAAAACGTTCCTTAAACGATTTCCAAGTCGATATTAATTTCACGAAGCACTAGCAATCATTTTACGCATCAGAACACCAGCAAACATGTGCAACTCGATGACGTTTAATATTCAGTTAATTAGTCACGGATCGTAACGTACTGTTTTGCTATAGCCGTTTGAAACCTCGCGTCTGATTAATGTGTTTTCTACTGATCCACAGATCGTCACGCGAAATCTGTTCGTTAGTGTATGATTATCATTCAGAATCGCAGATTATCGTTTGCTCGAAGTATCAGTCTCGTACCGTGCAATCGAAAATCATTCGAGTAATAACTAAAATTTCCACGGTGATCAGCCTTGTCCAAACGGATGGAATCCGTTAAAACGAGCCACACTTCCAAACCGGTAGTCTCGATTAGCTGAAGCCATTTTTATGAACAAATGAAATTACGTTCAGGAAAATAAACATTTTCCTCCATCGCAGGATAAACTCCTGCGTGGTAATTTACAAGAACCAGAAATCGAATTGCACGAATAAAAGAACGTTTTGACAACTGTAATTTTGAGTTTCTCAAGGAAATCCGAGTGCTTGGATAGAAGTTCGCGTTTCTCTCTGTGTTGATAGCTTACTTTACAAATTAACCATACTTTGTATAGAAGATTCAAATAACGTGAATGAAAACGTAACAGATTTTGGTGTGTCAAGAAAGAAGTATGTAAATTCATTTATATGCTAATAATATGCTAATAATTACATGTAACATTTACTATGTACACTACGTTTTTCCTCTATCGATGACGTTGTACATATTATTATAGACAATACTTATCTGTATAGCTTTGTATGTTTGTCCACTGCAGTTATGTAATATTCGCAATGTTCTTCAAAGTGTAATCAAATGACAAACACAATCTGATAAGCGTAAACCGAGTTTCCTGTTACGTTCTAAAGATATATTTCGATTTTTTATTTTTTTATTTTTTTTTATTTTTTTTGTAGAAGAAAAGAAACGATGACGATAAAAAGAGAAAGATGGTACACGATGAATTCTGAAATACGCTAGATAACGAGATACAAGTTTATTTTTTAGTTGAAATATTTTCTACAAACTTGACGTTTGATAACACTATACGATGCGAACTCGATGACCACGCCCTCAAAGAGATTTACATAATACGATATACTAAATGCAGAGTGCAAAATTGTACAACTCGCGCTCTAAATACTTTCGGAATTATGGCTGGTGCTTGTGCGGTTCATTTTGTTGGAAGAAGGCCAGGAGTGCTCTGTTAACGCAATTTAAAATTGAAATTGTATCCAGTTCTATTGTGATGTCATCTCGTTCACGAGGAACGTGAGCGGGAGGAATTGTTTCTTACGTGAAATTATTCAGACTCGCGTCAGTTAATAACAATGATCAATACCGCTTACAATGAATAATTTAAATATCAGGTCACCTCGCCAATTATGCGTTTATGTATGTGAATATTCCTTAGTTTGGAATAAAATTTGCAATGTAAAAGGAGAATAACGAAGCAGGCTTAAGAGTCAAAATGCTGGCGTTAGGATAAAAACGAAAATTAATTGAATACCTCTTGCACAATAAGCTAGTAACCAATAGCGTTAATGAATTGACAAATTACAGGTTCTATTCACCACTGCTACTGTAACTTAAAAAAGACTTAATATCGTTATATTTGTATAAATTAGCAACTAATAATATTGGTGAATTTGAAAATTGCAAGTTGTAGTTTCTACAACTGCGTTGCGCAAACAATTTGCACGTTATCACTTAAATCGTTAATATCGTTGGTACATATTCTACGCGAGATCATACTAAAATCATTGTTGCATGTTACACATTAATTAATTAAATAGCATTTTATTTATTTATAATAGGATGTATATCGTGGTGTATACAAATTAACCATAAACTGAACTAATCCTCGTAAATAATATCTCTATACACACAAATTTAATATACAAACTATATATATCATGACACAGAAACCAATCATCTACCGCTGAATAAAACACAAGGTGCTATCACAAACAAAATGCAATTAATTTTAGCAACATCGTTCGGAAAATCAGGGAAGCGAAGAATATCGGAACAAAAGAGTGGCGAATACCCTGCCGTAACATAAAATCTACCAGGCTTCTACGTGGATTGATTGTTTCGTTTGGCGCCGTGTTCATGAGCACGTCCGCAATTAAGAAACCAATTTACCGGCGATTCGCGCGGCCTCAAGGCGGCTAAACGCTCGTTTCTTAAGTACGGTGCACTGACGAAAATTCTGTTTGCTTGATTTTTACAGCAGACCGCCGTCTGGATGCCGGCCAGGAAGCGTAATACTGTGAAATTGCCGGTGGAACGAGGCAAAAAGCGCGCGAGAACGTGTACCAACGTCGTCGTCGATTCGCGGCGTGCTTTCCTCGCGAGTGAATCGCGAGTTACGCTCCCTCTGTGCGCCCAGGGAGGGTGGCCGGCCCGAAATTTGCATTGCAGAGTGAAATTAGCTTGGTAAAAAGTGGCCGGCCCCATAAGGAATTTGCAATGTTAACGAGGCCGATCGCCGCGTTTCTGATGCACACCGAGAACCCGGTACGTATTCTCGTTTGCACGTTAATTCGCTTCAGCTTAAGTCTACTTCTGCAACTTCTTCCACTCGCGATTTTTATTGCGTATCCGCGCTCTACGTTCCAGGATATATACATTGGTTCAGGGAAATATTTGAGCACTTACCATGGAAATTTCTTATGTCTGTATTGTTTATGTGTTACATCAAACATTTTGAAATGTCTTAGCACTAAGACACGACTATCATGATTTCCTACATTAGCCGAATTTGAAATCAACTTGAAAATCCTATAAGGACAGCAAATGTACGTAAGAGGTTTTTAATCTATCTTGGCGAGCGTTTGATTGAAATTCGTGTGTGAATTCATAGCCATAAAAGGTTTAAATCGTATCGGGAATAGGAAGAACGTATGTAGTAAAGATACGTAGTAAATACAAATTTATTGAACAGACCGCGTGGATTTTCATGGAATCCATGATCGAGTTATTTTTTTTTCTTTGCTAATTACGATTTATACGACTTCCACATACACAAGCTTGATGAAATAGATTTACGAGCGCATAAAGTATGCCAGACTTCGCCAAAGCATTTTAAACACAATCTGGCTGGATTCATGATCCCATAAATTGCACATGGAATCTAATATTATCGAATTCACGATAAAAAAAAAGGTATAATACCAGGAATCTCAAGAACGTGTACCATAAATCATCGGACGTATCTTATATCTTATATCTGCTACGATTAGTAGCAATAGTTTAATTTCATTAGCTTTATTTTAGCAGAATGACTATATCTTGCATGTTACAAATATAAAGATAAAAGAATTGTCGCGTAACATTTCAACATATTCTATATTATATTACAACGAGAAACTCGTTAAAATCTATAAATGCAATGTCTGTGTTATTTTATTGCACACTGTATATTCAAGACACCAAACAGGACACCAAGCAGGTATTGTTAGAGAATACAATAAGGAAATATCGTTAATTCGTCGAATACGTAACGGGGCGCGTGCTACGAATTCCTCGCGTTTGCCCACTTTCTCGAAATAGTCCGGCGGTGACAGGCCAAGAAAATCATGCAGACTTAAGCATATTTTCGTCGATCAAATGAATTTCCTTCAAGGCGAGTGCCTTAGACAGTTTGCAAATTCTTCTCAGCTCTGAATCGCAGATGCGCGGAGCACCGCGCCGCTAGAGACGCCGAAAGAGAACTTTATTTAGGTTAGTGGAACTCGTAAAAAAATCGCTGCCTTATAACCTTTGGCGTGCCGAAGTATTTCTTTGCAGTCGGTTTTAAAGTGAACACGGAAAAAAACCAGGATTGAAATATGCAGAGACGACGAAAATGAAAGCATCGGTCGAACTGCCAACGAACTTTTGCTTCGATAAAGACGTGGAGCTTGAAATTCGGTTTTTCCTGTTTCACTGAAACGCTTGCACGCTGCGCAACGCGTGACCAATCGACGAGGATAATTTCATAACACATCCAGGAAAAAAAAAAGAGATAGAGTGGATAATTTGTACGAGCTAGATTTTTTATGAGTTTCCACGAAAATTTGAATTTTCCGTGTTCCGAATCGCAGTTTATATTTATTCTCTATTGATATAACAGCAAAAAAATCGAGGCAATCAAATAACCTGTCGACAATTGACAATCGTACACTTGTGAGTAATTGTTTTTTGTAAAAATAGTAAGGAAAATTAATTCGTTGTATACATCGACAAGCAAAAATAAATTGACGACAATGAAACAATTGTCCGGGCAATTTTCTTTCAATTACATTACAAATACGATACATTTAAAATATCATCGACTTAGGATCTCAAAAAAGTAAGTAACTGGAAATAATTTGTCTGAAAATAACTTTTCAAGCTATCGAATTGTTGTATAGTAATTGTCTTCAAGGTGAAATAATGTTAATTGAAATAACACGTATCTTAATCGATGTATGTTCATTCATCTTGAGATTAATATTTCTTCCTATTTCAAAAGTGTCCACAATATGGGCAAGTTCATGTTCACGAAGTTTCTATAATCCAAAAATATAAGAAATTATTGTATTTAATATGCAACAACTTATACAAAATTACTTTATTCTTATATACTATAAATACAGTAAATTATATATACTATAAACAGTTATCTGAAATACTTGTAGTTCTTCCTCGATAAAATCACAGCATTAAACGTCAAATATTTTGCATCTATCGCATTCTAGAGTTAAAATTCAATTATTTTAGGGAACGTAAACTATTCTAACAGACTTGAACTTCAGGAAGCTATTCTATCTACGGTCAGACCCACGTTAAACAAACTTTATGGCTTTATGTCGTTCTGTAACGTCGTGGTTATTTATCTGCAGTATGCGGAATACCAAATTATCTCGTTACTCTCGTTTGCTTATCGTATAATCAGAAATTTTGTGCGGTTCATTCTCGGTTTAAATTCATGATACACAGCTTAAACTGATCAAACACAATCGCAGTCTTTTTGGTAAAAAAATTAGTTAATCAACCAATGTCTATTTGAAATCACGGTATCCGAATATTCTAATATTTTCTTACGACCAAGCTAATCCGGACTTAGAACTAACGAGAAAAGAGGTATTTTCACGTTTTGTATCAGCAACACGGAAATGGTAAAGGGGAGTCAGATGGTCTCCCCCAAAACGTGGAACACGAAAAATCATTGCATTCGTGTCTATTCTGTATCTCGTTAGCGGTAGTACGGTGGCATTTGAAGAGAGAAAAACGATCCTGCTCCGCGGCGGCTGCAAAACGTGTCAAGTAATTGGTGTCAAGAACGAGAGGCAGGAATCGTCGGAGAAACGCGTTTAAGCAATCGTCTTACGGGATGTAATGCATTTCAGGCAGTTAAGATAATCACGAAACACCGGTTAAGAAAGGGATCTCCGTGTCATATACATAGTACGTATATACGCTTGGAGACCCACTACAAACAGAGATATTTCCCTCTGAGACACAAGCTGAACGACATTGATGGCTCATGGAAAAAGTTCTTGGCAATAATATAATAGTACCTGGAACGTTAAGTAATTGCGTAATTACGCTTACCTCCTTCCATGTTTATGTAGGCTGTCGCGAAATATCATATGAGAGATATTTATAGGGTCGATTCTAAATATCAAGACATAGAAATATATCCTTTCTCTCTATATCACTCCCGCTTTATATTTTTAAGCTATATCGAAAAAATCATAAAATTTCATTTTTATATTTTTGAATTAGCATCTCTGGATATCTGAAATTTATAAATTGTGAACAGGTTCCGATTTTGGAGAAATTTCTTTCGATCAATGAATACGAATTTGAGTTCGACAAAGAAAATTAAAAAAGAAATACTTGTACCATATCTGAATGTTTCTCATTCCGAGATGAAGAAACGAATTACATAGCATGTGGGTAGGATTTCGGCTGTCGTATTAGACTGAGAAACATGTAGCGTGAATGAGATGAAGAGAAGACCTTATTCGCTAAGACCAATATATTTCTAACGTGGAATAACGTGAAAAATAAATCTCGTACGACGCTTTTGTTCATGAATTTTTCTCGTTATTTTGATGTTTAAAATCGGCCCGATAAATACTCCCCACATTCGACATATTTTATGATACGTGTATATAATGTAAACGTGGTGAGTGTAGGTATGCGTGCACACGCAGTCTGTACGTTGTAAATTACTCGCAAATAAACCTCGTGGAATTTCATGCCGCGAGATAGTACGACGTGTTATCTAGAACTGGCGATTGCACTTACGAGAGAAACGGGATGATGTCTCCCTGGTGTCGATCGATACCGGCGGACTCGCTGCTAAACGGAATACAATTGGATTGGTTCGCTTTTCCTCTCCTGGAGTCGAAAATAATTGCTTGATGACGAACGAATTCGAGGACACGATGGATAATGGAAGTGCCCAAATGCTGCGACGGTGTGTTAATTAAACGTTAATTTTGGGATGTAATGGAACTGTGAAAATGTAAAATGGTTACGTTATTGTTCGTGAGGGTATAAGTATGGAGATTATTGGAGATATTAGCTGTAGGGTAGATTAATTCAGTGGCTTTCAGGAATAATTAAAAGTTTATTTATTCATATAGTATAGAATGAATTCAAATTTCATTTATGATTGCAGTATAAACCTAATTATTAAAATAATTTTTATTATCCAACGATATAAAACTTCACAGATGGATTTTATAGATTATTCTTTTAAATATTTATCCATCAGAAAACGAACGCGTCGTACTAATTTACATACATACATACATAAGTAGACAGAGTCCTTAAAAACTAATTCAATTCGAAGTTTGCCGATAATGTAATTTATAACTTCTTTATAATTTATTTTTTCCAGCTCAGAAAGGAAGACCATTTTGCAGAGTTTCATCGTGTACTTATTAAATCGCTGTATTATTAATCGAAATCTAATAAAAAATAATCTAATACGTTTCTTTATTTTAATTTTATAATTAAAAGATTTTTCATACAATCGAAGAAACTCGCTTGCTGAAGCTACAAAAATTCACATCTCTCTCTGAGCCGAGTGGTCTATAGTTAAAACAATTTTTCCATCTTCGAGTACTCTGAAAAATTAATATACGACTCTCGATGTTTCGTCTGGCAGCAACCCTTTACAACCATAAAATTTCAGATCGATATACCGATAACGCGAGTTGGTTGAACGAATCCCCGTGGAGCAAGTTTTCGTCCAAACAGTGAACGTTAACCCCCGAAAAATATGCACCCTGACCGAATCATACGGCAACGGTGTGCACGCGTACAAGGGGAATGAACCGCGCGCACCCTCGGCTCTCGAGGGATACATGGAGGGACTGCATCGTGAGATACAAAACGTAGTACAAGTGGAACGAAATCCTCTTTAACGCGCAGGATTACACAAGAGAACATTCGCCGATGTAAGAGAGAAAGCCGTGGCAATTGCGACGATTCACCCGCAAATTGGTTTATCGTGTTCCCGCTGAAGCGATCGAATGGAAGCAAAATGTCTGCCGTTCGTGGAAAATCAGCCGGTAGAGTGACCTTCGAATCGATCAATCATTCGTGAACATAGTAATCGATGATAACTCGTAGACAACCGGATTAACCAATAAAGATACGCAATCTCTGGTTGATTCGAAATAAACAAGGGTTACATGCTCGTTTGATAGAAAACTAGTTTAAGACACTTGAGAATATATCATTATATCATTGCATGAAATACTCGAGAATATGTTAATGACTGTCGCAGATGCGAAGTCATGTTGGAATTCAGACAGCGATCCGAGGTGACTGTTAAATTATTTCGTAACGAAAAGATATACTACGCTGGTAGCGGCTTCTTACGTGAATGTAGGGTGCAATTTGCAGAGTTTTACAACTGATAGGTTTGATATGTTTATACATTCAATATTAGATACATAAATTAATTCAACTGAATTACGGTTATTGAAACTAGCCATTGAGGAAAGATCGTTAATCGAACTATACGATTAACCGTGCGATTTATACCAAACAAAAAGAATATATCTAATGTCATGTATATTAGTGGCAAATCATTGCAATAATGCGACCAAAAACAGCATCAAACAATAAATAGGCCACTCAAAATAAGCGCACAAATTTCATAAAAGATTGTATTTTTATAAAAACAAAAATTATAGCGCTTTAAATTTCGATTCTAAATATCATCGATATATTCGTCCCATTTCCCGAAATGCATTTATTTCCAATATAATAATTCAATTTAAACTTATTAACTCTATGAAACGTACAAAGGTCTGGCCAGCTACACCACTTCACCCTATACCATAAAAACGATACTAAAGTACACACGAACAGCAGAGAAACATGTTCTCCCCCTGTCATCGTATAATCGTATCTTGTGCAGGTCAGTCGGTAGACCCCCTCTAGGCTGATCCTTCGCTGTATTTTCGAAAATACGATCGTTCCCCATAAATACAGCAAGAAAAACGACGAAACATCGGGGCTCGTGCGGTGGAGCAAGTATGGGATAGAAGAAACGGATGGCGCGCAGCGAAGGGACATCCGCGACCAAATATGGCGCGCGTGCCAGCTTTGACGAGACTACCTTCCAAGCCGATCCTTTGCGTATCCCTTCGTCCTTTTTGTCGTCCTGTTCGTCGCTGTCTATATTTATAGTTACGAGCGCGCGAACGAATCTCGTCAGGTGGTCGAAACCCGGCTGGTTTGTATTTACGTTCCGTTTAACTGCATAATGTATGCGCATCAACAAAGCGCGCGCTGCTCCATTTTAATCCCCTGGCCAGCCTAACAGGGGGGTCAGTTCACCCCTTTGGGTGCAAGGGTTTCGTGCGTGCACCAAGAGGAGAGGAAGAGCCAAAAGGGACCCGCATACGATCAATAACATTCATAATAATATTGTCTTCTGTGAAGCTTGAAAGAATCTCTTCAGAAAGAATTATATGGTTCTACACTAGTTTTCACATAAATTTTCAGCATTATCAAGTTGCTATTTGATTTGCATATTTCGAGGAAGTTTAAGCTTCCAAAAATCTATAGAACGAATATTGTATGCAAAAATATATAAAATATCCAATGTAGAATGCTTATTATGTTATCTAATGGGTAAAACAAATCTCAATTCCAGTTACATTTCTTTTATTACATAGGCTCATGCATGTGTTGTACGAAACATTTTGAGATTTCATTAGCACTGTAACGAAACTCGACTATGACGATTACGCTGATCAAATTTGGCATAAAACTTGTATAGTAACAACTGGCCAGATATTCTCGAGGTCCAATGTATGTTCATGAAAATTTAAATTTGCGTAACATACCCCGCCTAGAAATTAACAATACTATTGGCCATGCACAAGCCCCTGAAGGCAGCAGCTGGCGGGTATGAAAATTCGTGCGGGCTGGTCTCTCTGTGAAAAGGAAACAAGGACGACCTTCGACTGTTGGACACCGTCGAAATGAACCGTGACGCACGCTGTTACGCTCTTGTTGCCGGAACACTACCAGTTATACCCGCGTGTACGCAACCAAATTAATGAATTCACTTTCTCCCTTCCTTCCCTCAACCGCTGGAACGAGTTTGTTATACTCGTTCGAGCTAAGTTGACGGTGCAACGATTAACTTGTCGCTTGGCCACTCGAGGACTCGCGGTTATTGGCCCGCTTGCTGTGTTTTTCCTGTTAACGAGTTGCCAGTGCGACTCGTGTTCCACTGGTTGTTTCGCGAATTTTTATGCTTCAACAAATTCAAGAGTAAGTGGGGGTTTAGTTGGGCCGATTCGTCGCTACTTTTCTTCGACTTTGGAATTCTTCGAAAGATACAGAAGTGGAAGTTCCAAAGTTTGTTTCCCTATCCGTTGGTTTGCACGTAAGTTTAATGCCGTAGCTCGGTAAAGTGCCGGATTTTAATGTAGAATTTAATTATTTTTGTATGCATTAGCATTAAGTATATAATGACATTAATTGTCTATTATCTTGTTGTTATATGTACGAAAATGAGAAAATTGAACATGCATGAATTAATTTATGGATGCAGTGGGTTTATCGTTGATGGCAGGTTAATGCTATGCCATTATTTACCTATCATAAATTCATTTTGATAAATCCACTACTTAATTCTGTGCTTTCAGGCATCGGAGATTTAACGTGGTTAAAACGATTACTTGAAACGATTACTCGCTTAAATAATTCATTACCTATGCGTAAAATTATATTTTACATTTTTATTGTCCCTTTGTAAATAAATTGCATCAGCTTTGTTGCTCTTTTTTGACTAAAGTAAAACTTTCTTTTTTATTGAAAATGAGAATTCGAAGGAGAGAAATTTAAGGGTGAAATTTCAGTTTGTCAACGATCCAGTTTGTCCAGAGAGGATTAAAAATAAATTCGAAACTCTTAAGCACCTAAATAAACTCGTTTAACGCGTTCGCTTATAGCCGAATTTTCATAAAAAATCATAATTCGTTATTTATATAATTTATTTTTATATTATAAAATCGCACGTAAATTACTCTAGAGGTATTTTTCACAGATATTCGAAAATAAATGTCATAAAAGTAGGCGTCGAATCCATAATGTACACAACGAAGGTGTTAAAAAACCCAAAGCGTGTTAAATTATTAATGTATATTCGCGTAGAAGAAAAAGATGGTCGCGAAATGCAATTTTCCCAACCAAAGTTATTCAAACTTTTACGCGAATGTTCCCTTGGCCGGTGATGGCGCGAGATTAATTTTATGCAAGCTCTAACCACTGAAATTGCATAAAAATTCAAGGAGAATCGAAGCGCGGCTGGGCATTATCAGAGGAAACTGGGGCAACGAAATTATCATATTTCGTGGAAAAAAAAGCCGGTTCCGTGCGTGGAACAGAGTCCGTTCTCCGCCGGAAATAGACCTGGGGTGCGTTTGAAATCGCCAACGGCGGGGAGACTTAATTGTCCAGGTGTACCTATGTAATGTCTGGCTACGTGCTAACTTTGCACGGAAGCGAATTGCAAAATTCTAATTCCCGTCTCGTTTCGTAGAACCGGCCGTGCGAGTTCCACGATGAATTTCGGTTCGCTTACCACGCTCCTTATCGGACAAAAGACAACCATTTTTTCGCGACGTTACATCCGCGCGCAAAGTGAACTCTTCAACCAGCAAATGAGGGAACTTAATTGCAACCACGTAAATTTCCGCGTCTTTGTCTCTTTTCACTCTCGCGGCCCGTGTTATTAATTCCGCGTTATTAAATAAAACATGGCAGCCACGGTACATAAGGAAATGTACCGTGTACATCGTGAGGCTCGCGATGAATAACCGTGCCACCTGGGTTGAAGAGCAACGATATTTGTTACGTTTTAGATTATATCGTGTGATGACGTTGCGACGAATAAGCTGTTCGTCGACCGATATTCCGGATTTATCGCCGGAATTTTGCTGTACGCCTCACGTAAAAGTAAATCAAGTTTCTTTGTTGCAAGTTGAAAATCAGGTGACGATTAGCGGTCGAGGTGACTCAGGCGCTTCAAAGACACGGATTAAAAGATTCTAAGGGAACTTGAATTGTTCAATACTAGAGATGATGCGAGTAGAATATTTCTCGGGATTTAGGATCGTACATTGTTGTATAGCAGCATATTTTTAGCCTGCCTATGTCAGTAAAATGTCCGACGACGTTCATTATGTAAATTATTTTCACTTTTTCGTTTCAGTATTTGAAATTTCGCGTTGAATCCGTTATTTCGTTATTTAACAAGCACATTTCGATTAACAGATAATTTGAAGTAGTATTAGATTGTATAAGGTAGTAGGAAATGTGAAGAATGAGATAAAACTCCGAGGACAATCGACATGGAGCACCGACTTGTTGAATTTTAACTCCTTAAGTTATCGAAGTCAATTTTATTACAGAATGTTAGTTTGTTATAAAATATAGTAGAATGTTTCTACAAATACTTTCTAATATTTATATAATAAAGTAACGAAGTGGAAAATGGTATCTTATTTTGACCTCTCAACAGGTTAAATATCCAGATAAAGGCAAGAAATATTTTTATTCGAGCTTCTTTTCTTAAAAAATTGTGACTCATTTTCCAGGGATGAAGTTCTTTTTACGTAGAGTCTATTATCGACGATGTTCGTTAACTACGGTCGCCAATCGCGATCGATGAAATTACGACGAATTAAAACACATCGAGGAGACATTCGTGTGGACCGAACCGAAAACGACGCGTAATTCCATTTACATCAACGCGCGTCGCAAGATCGTCGGAATGACCGCGAGGCTTCGAAGCAATTGAACTGTCCACGCATAACCAACCGAGCAGATAAATCGAGCGCAATTACCATCCGCCAAATTGAATCGCGCGTCATAGCCGAATGGACGTCAGATTTCTCTCTTATCGCTTCGAGCCAGCTCATTATTTGTCTTCGCTAACGAGATTGCCTCGTTCCTTTCTTTTCGCGAATCGTCCATCCAGCAGAATGACCGAAAAGTAAATGAACAAAAAAAAAAAAGAAAGAGAAAAAGGAAGAACAAGGAAGAGAAAAATTCCAGGTTTCAATGATTCAACGGCGCAAACAGCAAATACTTTTAATTACTGTCGGTTGCCAAGGGTCTTCCTAATTGCATCTCAGATCCTCGAGCATCCTTTCACGTCGTGAGTGGGCAGGGAATAATTAAAAAGAATAACTATTCGTTATCACGGAGAAAGCAGGTGGTCTGTGGTTAGGTCGATCGCAATGTACACTGCCGGTCGCAAGCATTAGGACACTTGGCCCATTTTGCACAGTCGATCTACACTGGCTCGCGAAAGTATTTGAAGAAACCATGCAACTTACAATTACATTTGTTCACTGAAAAATTGTGTAGTCAATTCTGTAGCCAATATAAGTACCGTTGTCTGTTAAATTTCAGTATAACGATCAAACTGTTCCGTCGACTGGAAAGTTTTGACATCGAAAGAGCATCTGCACGACGTGAAACATCTTTGATGAGATACAGACATACACCGATTGATTTCTAAGCCTTCCATATGGGTCATGTAACGTACTAAATAAAATACCTATTACAATTTTCCAACAATTATAACAAATAGATAGTGCTCTGATACTCGTGACTGATAGTGTATGTATATGTGAGTTTGAGATGGACAGAATACGGTCAGCACGCAAAAGTTCTTATCAAAGCTTTCTCCTACCAATCTTCTCGTTTGACCAAAGGAGATCAACGTGTTTGATCTGACATCCAATCGAGCATCTTTCTCGCGAGTTGATCTCGAAACGAGTCCAAGGTTTAGAAAGTGCGACGGGTCAGGTTTCGGTTTTTCTACTTTCCGTGAACCGGTCACTGTCTCGCTAGATCTACTCTCGCGTGAGATCGCTATCCTGCTTATTACTCGCGTACCGCGTAAAGATCATAGCCACCTACGCCGACAGGCTTAATGGAATTAAGATTAGACTCGTCGTGATGCTCGCGTGACGTCGAATAATGATACTCGTTCCAGATTGCGAGCATCTCCTTCTGTTGATCTCCAGATTATTCTAAGTCGGTAAGTGGATGAGAGACACAATGAAATTCATATACGACTAGTTCATTACTCGTACAATTAAAATACGTAAATAGTTCAGTCCTTCGTTATATGGTAATTAAAATTTCCTTTGTCTTGGAATACGGGATCTTTGAAATATTTAACTATGTACGTGTATAATCCGGAAGATCGTCGAATTACAAAAATTTCACTTCTACGAATACAGCATGGATTAATTTCTAATAGATACGCAATCAAAGGGATATTCATTGTTCCAATAAAAAATCGTATACGTTAATAGCAAGGAATCCTTAGATTTAGTTTTTATAAGAGAAAAACTATAGCATTGAATTGAGACATCGATGAAAGAATAGAAGGTCTGTATAAAACTTTACTAATTCATAAACTTTGCTACCACGCCTCTCAATTTCGCTAAAAATGTTTCAAGATATCGAAAGTTTCGAGCGATCCAAGTATAATATCCAAGAATTGTATTTCTTCGAAATTGCTCGATCAGACTTGAGCAGAACACGAATTTGTGTTTTCTCGATCAACTCAACCGTATCTTAGGAAACAGTGGCTGCGAATAAATGGACAATCCGATAAATATCAGCAGAAGGGGGAGCTTTCATGAACGACTGACTGGAAGAAGCAAACACGGATGAAGCGAGCCAGAAGATGCAAATAGTAGTAATGAACTGTAGATTCGAAGAACATTATCGGAAAAGGAATAAAGTACCTGCGCAGTTTCACGAAAGTATTCCAACACGTTCCTAAGATAGATATTCACGCCGTGTACTAATTTTTTACTAAATATATGTTTGCAATAAATGTCTCGTCATCTCTGTGTACACGTTCAGATCGATTTGAAAACTGAACAGTATAATCGTGACAGTCGTATTTTGTTACGGTGTTAATGAAATTTCAAAATGTTTTATACAACGCGTAGAGTATAACAGACACAAAAGCTTTCAATGGTAATTGCTCAGATACTTCTGCGAGGCAGTATAAATCGACGGGGAAGACGGACAAGGTAGGAGATGAAAAAAAATTGCTGAAAGATGGGCGTGTGGATAGAATATGTTACAAGACGGAAAGAGGGAGAGGAGGGAGGAAAACGATGGCAGCACGTGCCCTGGCTGCCGGTCGAAATCGGTTGGACGATTCCGGACAGGAAACGGGCCCGGCTTCACGGTCGATGGTCAGATCGTATCGATGAAAATTGCAATGGCCTCGCCGCGGCGAAACGTTCCAATTTCGCGAGAGAACAACGACACGCTGCATACACAACGACACTGCGACCCGACTCCAAGTAGAGCCAATCGAAATACGTTCGACCGTCCCGTCGTCGATCGTACACCCGGTTTTCGAATATGGCGATTGATACTCGTAATGCACATGGAACGAATCTAGTGCCGCTGTAAACTCCGATGGCAAAACCGCCCCATGCCTTGTAATTATAGCTCATACGCCCGTTGCGATTGCGAGCTTATTGTTACTGCATCGTGGTAAAAAGCAGACTTCCGCGCTTGGAAACGACGATGATAATAGGTATTGAAAGAGCGCAATTGGAAAAGTGTTCTCTGGTACGAGTCTCGAGTTGTTGCCATACTCGTTAATGGGAGCAGGGTGGAAGTTGGTGCAAGCTGGAATTGTGTAGAATAGGGAACATTTTCTTCTTTTTTTTTAAAGATAATCTTTTTTTTATGATATAAGTATCCGTGTCTGGGATTTATATTTTACGTGTATTTAAGTGTACGTGTACTTTGCACTCGGAACATTTTTACGATACGATCGACTAACGACTTCAATATAATTTCAAAACGAAACATTATCGAACCAAAGGTTCTGTTTAGAAGAGGAAAAGCTTATACAGTGCCACAGAAAGTATTTGTGTACGCTATTTCATTTATTATAGTACACGAAGCATTTTCGTGTCATTCAGTAATATTCTCATACGACTAAAAAACGCTTTATTGAAAAATACGTGTATGTGCAAATATTTTTTGTAGCAGTTATAAAGTTAATCTAACACAATTATAAACTTTATTATAGTAGATTTCTTCCCCTTTTCTATAATTTAGCTTCAAACTTTGTTTTTCTTAGGTAGTGAACATAATATGAGAAACAATTTTCACACGATTAATGTCGCTAGAAACTTTGTCCGTTGAGTACAAAGAGTAAGCATATTCCAGATGGATAACAAGATATTTTGCCTTTTGTTATCCATTAGAAGGCATTTTAACGAGTTTTCAGTAACAACTGACAAAAAGTCAGATTCGTTATGTAAATGAATTATTTTTAATAATAATTGGAAATGATAAAAGAGTTAACGATATTGTAGAAATATTTGCATACAATTTCAATCGAAATATTTGTTGAAATTAATATAGAATATGTTAATAATTTTTAACTGTATCAATAAAAGATAAATTATTTAAGAAAATTTATCGGGGAAGGTAATAACTCTGATTATTTTTGCCAATAGGATATTTGAAATTTAATTCCTGTTCCACGTTTTAATATTTACATGTATATGTATGTGCATACATGTACACGTATGTTTTAACGGACGAAGTACGCATTTGCTACTATTAAGATTACTGTACCAAAATAGAAAATTAATCGATTAAATTTTCCCGAGAGAAATTCTATCCGAAATTTTTAACTTTAATTAAAATCGAAATATTCGCGAAGTCGTAATTTCATTCTGCAAATTTCTTGGGTCAATGTACCTATCTAAATAACTATTCTCATACCTACCGATTGTACGCGAATTAAAATATGAATATTTCAAAAACATACAGTCGTGCATATGAATATACGCGAATTACATTTCTAATACTACCGTGTACGCGGCTATTGAAACGTATGACTATTCATTTTACATGGATTCATTCAGAACACGGATTTTTAATTCTTCAACACACGTTACATCTATACGTATACACATATCGCTTTAATACGCTCTGAAACCCAGCAACTCTCATCTGAAATTCTCACTACATTTCCATAAAACGGAAAAATGCTAGAAAAATAAACGATAACATAAAGTGGGAGAATGGAAAATGCGATGAGAAAGGTAAAGAAGGGTTAAGAAATAGAAAACTGTATTGACAGCTTGGTCACGAAACGAACGTTAATATTGACCGAGTCCATGGAAAACTTTTGAAACTTTTATCAACGAAGAAAAATTTGCATAAAGTAAGAAACTTCGGGAGGAAAGGAAGCTTGGAATACGTATCAGCGAGGAAGAATCTTATATTGGTCCTTCAATATCGGTCTCATCCATTCAAATCCTTCTATTCACGTTCCGTACCAATAGCAATCCCATTTTCGTTATCTACACGTAAAAATGTATCGAATCGGATTCCTTTTAGCGCAGTGATCTGTTGAAATCCAGCTTTGAGAAAAAACTTCGAGACCTTAACAAAGTTTCGTCGTTAATAAAGTATCTTTATCTAAAAAAAGGAACCATCCAAAGAGGATATTAAGCGGAATGTAATGCCTCGGAGGTGAGTCTAATTGTAAGGCACGCCTCTTTCCTCGGGAAACGTGGCTGCTTGAAAATTTCTCGGTGACCCGTATTCCTTTAATATCGCCATCTCTAGTCCGCTTCATACGCGGCCGATATTGGCTGGATGTCATGAAAACGTTTCGTCGGAAAAATTGCCCACACGTAAAGTGCTACCCAATCTCGTCGCGATCAACATCGACTTTATCCCCAGCTCGGATTCAATATCATGTAAATGGTAACGCAAAGGGTTACCCAGTCCGAGTCAGAGTGTCGTTTCGAACGAAAACCAATCGACCATGCAGAGTAACTAACAGTTAAATCGGCGGACACTTGACTGCGAGTTTGCTGATAAAACTATCGAAAGCGAAACGTATACCTTTTTCGGTCATGTTCGCATCGATGCGTATTTTTGGAGCAATTGAACTTCAAAGCGTTATTTTTTCATGTGAACTGGTCCTACTTCTTTCGAAGCAATTTGTAGCGTTTATTTGAATGAGATTTTTTTTACGGTACATTTTTTAAAACATTTTTTGACACGCATGGTCTTTCTCGTTACAGTAAATTAAAAGTTTATTTTCAGTGAATATCAATTAATCGAAGTGAAATTTAATCAGTGGATCGTACCTTGCTAAATTAAATTTGAGAAAATACAAAGTTCTTTGATATGAAATGTATGTATAAAAAATCTTCCTTTTCAATGACGATGACGCTTGATTTGCGAAAAGATCATTAATCAATTGTAAACCCTTGACAGGATACAGCAGTGACATTTCCTGCGGCACACCTGTACCGTCCTCGATTGCGATTATTCAAGCTTGAATCCGTATCAAAGCATTACTAACACGTATGTTGGGAACAACAAAGAGGCTAATGTATTTCTTTTGTCGTGTAATGGGTATAATACACATTATGCATTACAAAGAAGTAATATGCATGATACGTCTTTCTATCAACTTCTCGGACTTGAAAATAAATATTCGTTATCAAACTGCGTTTGACAAATTACACGAAGACTTAATTTCTCAATATATCACATATGGTTCTTAGATATATCAATTTCGTTACATCTTATATTAAAATATTATCCTCTGTTCCATTTAATTGTACAAAAATGTTTAAAATCGATATCTGTATTGATCTCTAAGAGAACAAGTTATAACAATTTATTTGGTACACCCTGTGTATAAATATACATAAATATAATATGATATGTATAATATATTACACGTACAATACGTTCGTTAGCAATATCCAACCAATTCCTATAGAAAGCCAATAACTATTTTAAATTAACTTCTATTTACACTTTCAACATTTCCACACGCTTTCGTTTTTTCTTGTATAAAATAAACTTGCTCGCAATTTCAATCAACCATTTGATAAACAAAACGAAATAATCAACCGAAGCTTAAAACTTGCAACGAGTAAAATTATATCGTTGCAACGATCACAGTACAATTCATCGTCGCTATTAACAATTCGATGCTGAATTTAATTAAATATTTCGCTCTCGTTCTCCAGATCACTGATTACTTCGTTCTTAAAGTCGTGTTCTTGCTGAGTACTTTCGTTCTGTTGCAACCAAATGCACTGAACTACGTTAGGTTCAGTCTGCGTATTCGTCGAAACTGAACTAGTCTGATTGTAATAACCCATGTCGGCGTTAAAAAGAATATCACTTATGGCGTGCTGAACTGCGCTTCGAGTACGAGCTGAATAGCGTTTCAATTTATTCGCCACGAACATTCCGTAGCTGTAACACTCGTCCTCGCTTGGTGTTTCCACTGCCTTAGAGATCTTTTCTATTCGTTCGTTCTCTGATTGCAGTTTGCTTACTTTGATAGGCGGAGGAGAATGTTCGTCGCGATTAACGTTAACCTACAAATTATTCATCAAATCGTTAAATTTTTTGTTTACCTGTCGATAATTTCGAGATTTGATTCGATTGTGAAAGATTTCAAGAGACTTTTTTTTTATAGAATTACGTTTTGAAATACTTACAAAAGATTTGTTGGAACGAAGAACATCTTTTTCGATAAGAAAAGTTAACGAATCATAAAGGAACCATGTGGATCCCGAAGGTCTGTCAGAATCTAGATAAGAGAATTACAAAATAAACTATTACTAACAATGATTTCATTAATGATAACATCATCGAACAAACGGAAACCGGGTCACTATCTGTGTCGAGAACAAGTTCTTTCGGACTCGTCTACGTTTCCTTCACGTTGTTTTCGATAACGAATTTTCGCTGCTTGCCTTCGTGCACGTCTTCCATCGAAATCGATTCTGTCGAAATGCGTGCTTCTACGAAATCGTTGTAACAGTAGAAACACATTCTCTATGTTGTTTTTCTTTGTAAAGGCGAGAAAAAAGATTGGACAAAAAAGTCTTACAGATTCATAGAACAGAAACATATTTCGTCTCATTTCATTCAAGATGATCACAAACTAGAAATATTTTTAACCCATCGAGCGATTATGTCGTATATGTACCTTTCAGGACCAAAGCCCATTCATAATGGAAATGACGATTATAATCCGAACGGCTATAATGAAAACTGTTGTGTCTCAATGTACATGTTTATATCGAATATGCTGACTTATGAGACCTTACTGTATTGGACCTTGAAATGTCTATTCATACTAATATACTCTTTAAAACTTATCTTCTGTACAATAATAAGTTCAATCCTCAAGATGCTAAAGTATTGATATTGACGAAGAAATATTATTATATAATCGCTTGTACGCTAGAGTGCGAAGAGTTCGTGCCACTGTGATGTACACATTTGGTGATAAACCATAACGCCCGAAAGGTTAAAGACTTCTTAAGGTTAAAGAAGAGGAAGACCTAAATATTAGCCCAGAGCGTCTAGAAAACTGGTGAAGAAACAAATAGAACATGGACTTGAATCGCAAAGAACCCAATTTCCGTATCTACGGTCTCGAGAATCCCCTTCTTCCAATGATTAAATTCATCCAACATACCTCCCTCAGCCATCTCGCTAATCTTCCTTACTTTTACCCTCTCTCTCCTAAACGAGGAAAGAATGGTATCCATCTTTCTCTTGCATTCCAATGAAGACACCGGCTTTTTAATAATCAAGGAGAGTTCATCAGCAACTTCTTGCCAAGCATCGTGTCGTCTATTTTTTTGATGGTATTCAGAGTTCCCCGGGTTCCATAGAACCTCCTTGTTCTTGTATAAGTTCACCAGCGAGAGCCCCATATCTTTCGACCAATCCATAATTTCTCCTCAATGACAATCTTTCATTAACGAGTGATACAAATCGACGAATAAGGATTGTAAGATGAACAATAGGAAGATGAAAGGCGTGAACACAGAGAAATACACTAGAAATTCGTTCCTTCCTCTAACGTCGGTAGGAGTACACTGGTTGCGCGGCGCTGCCTGTTCGCTGTCGAGGCCGCTGTTCGCGTACACACAGGCGCAACGCGCCGCGCGGAACGTGCTCGAAGCACTTGAAACCGTTGGTTTAATGGCCGCTGGGAAGAGGCCACACGACCGTGGAAGAGACCGACCGATCGTTCGCGCGCACACAAGCGCGCACACAGCCGCGCACACAGCCGCGTTCACAGCCGCGTTCACAGCCGCGTTCCAGCCACGACCCGCTGAGAAATACGCCAGCGTATTTCGTCCAAAATGGCCGCTCCTCGCCGTTCTCGAGTACACTTTGCACGACTCGACGCAAAGTCTTCTATGCGGAGGAACGTGACCCAACGTATTTCACGTCGCGACGTTCCAACACCGTCACCAGCCAAGCAAACATGTTTACACTGATAACGTCTCAGAACGATTGAAAAAGAATTAGGAGAATCGATGTACTATTGTGCTATCGCAACTTCGACTATAAGAATCGTTTGTTCCTCAAAGGAGTCAGAAGTTATAAGCTTTGTTTAGACTTTGGAGGAGGGTAAGATTCTTCGGATGGGTAAAGAGTTTGGATGTTCCGACTTGAACCCCCCGATCTTCAAGTTCGTGGCATTATTGGTTCACAGCTAACTTTACGTTCACCAAATTCTTCTCATCGCGGCTAAATTTCTTTTTATACGCATATACTCTTGAATGTCTCGCAAAGTTTCATTTTTCGGAGAAATATCTTGGAGATCAATCCAGTGCGTATGCATCTAACATCGTACTTTTATTACTATTATCTGAAATCGTAAGTAAACGTTGAAAATAAAAATTACTTCTTACATTCCTATTTAAATTATAATTGCTGTAATATCCTGGAAGGACCGTAGGGAAGACAAATTTGTAGGTAAATCTCTATATGGCATATATAATTGATAGACACTTATTGCTAGAGTAGTCTGATCGCTCTAATGATCAAGAGAAGACCTAGGTTGGTCCTAAGACTACCCTGTTGCCTTCCACTTCATAAAGCATCCTAAACTTTCTCAAAGAAGGTAAATGGGCATATCGATCAACCAACTACAAACTTTTAAATATTTCCTAAAGTAGCCCCGACCGCACTCTATTTAGTCCTTCGCAGAACTTTTTACGGTGTACCTCCTATTAAGCTCCCGCAAAGGAAATTTGTCGTAAAATAAAATTCCTTTTCAAACATTTTACACAAAATTAATTCGACACGTGAACACCTGTGAGAGACTTTTTCATTATAGAACGGATACAAAGTTGCAAGGACCGACTAATAGGTACGGGAATATTCGTGGCAAATGTGACCTGTCGCGTAGTGTCGCGCACAGAGGCTGGGCAGTTCTGGAAAATACAGTTTCGTACAACAAAAAGTTATTGCGCGATTTTGACTTATTTTGAAACACTCCATTTGTAGCACGAATTACTTGTCTACTCTATAAACGTGAGTTGTTAGATGGTTGTCGAGACATTTGTTAGACCTGGTACAAAGTTTGAGGATTCGAGGTTTGGGGAAATTACAAACGTTGAAACGAAGGTGGAAAAAACGGCGTAGAAAACTAAAACAATCCAAATTTACAGTTCATAATTACGAGATAAGTTCTAGAAATTGAAATTTAATCCCCTTTTATAAATTAACTCATTTCATACCAATTACACGTAGATGAAGATATTACGATTGATCGATAATTTAAATACGTCGGTTGAAAGCTAAAAATTCAACTGTAAATTCTGGAATAAAGCGGCAAATCCTTTGATACGAAGTTACGAGGACAAAATGGAACGAAGTTTCCTTACGCACCCTCGTCGTGTAACTTTGACCTATACTCTCGTCGCATAATCACGTAAAAACGATTCTGACTAAAAATATACAAATTGTTCCCAAGGAACTACGTGTGATTGAAGTTTCATTTATAAAAAAGCAACGACATTTCACACGCATCAAGCTAGTACCACTGACTATCCATGTCGTTATTCTTTTTATACATGTAGGTAACATTAGTAGCCTGAATGGAAAGTTCCTCGGTCGTCAATAACCAATGTTGCGTGTTATAACACATATATGTTACAAGATTTTATTGCACATATGTAACTACAACAGTTTTACCGCGCTATACGATAAAAAGACGTTTGCAACGAGCTTTTGAATTCGTGTTTATACCAAGCTTGTATATGGTTTGGCCAATCAGTAGAATAAGAATAGTAGAATAAGAAAGTACAGCAAGACGATAAATTTATACGTACTACGCACACAATAGCGTAAGAGTATAGTGCCCTATAGAAATAATCAAAGTATCTGATCAGCCTCATAACTAGAAAAAACAAAAACGAATTAGCTTGATATATTATATAAAAAAATTACACTATATAGATATATTATATTGTATTTATATTAAAATTGAAATCGATCTATTTGAAATTGATTTGACTTTACATACTATATTAACTTTTAACTTCATGATTATAGAAATCTCTGAGAAATGTCTCGGTTAACAGGTTAAAAGTAGCACTGTATTCTTTTGAATTGTTATAATTTGATCGGTGCATTGAACATCGACTATTTTAAACATCGTTTGCATATAATCTCTTTGATGATTCATTGGAATGCAGGGACCACGCGGATCGGATTTTTAGTGCTGTTCAACTTATTGTTCGGAACAAATGCCGTGCACGTTCTACAGCAACGCACAAGTGCTTGTGTTATGAGTGTGTCGCGGTTTAGTCTTCATGGAACCAAAGTTGCATTATAATGACATACCGTGTATTATAATGTTATTAGATCTCTTTATGACTAACAGGATAATCTAGATAGTGCGCGACATATGAACTTCAATTTAAATTAATACGTTTGCAATAGAAACTCATGAGTCATACTGTCGATCAAATATATTTTTCACGCTAGATATGAAAATAAAGCAATTAAGTTTTATAATTAGCATTACATTATGCGAGAAATAACGTAACTTCATTTTGTACAATTTACGTATCCTTGTAACACGTGTGTGGATAATTCCTTATCTGAGAAATAAATTTACGTGGAAAACAAAAATAATTCTGTTACGTATATTTGTTAAATCTTGAAGTTAAATCTTAAGAAGTGAGCAAAACGGGGACGATAAATTCGCTTTCGAATCGGTTGGATGCATTCGCGCGTGCAGAAAAATTCCTCGAGAGTACGGTCACTCGTACGAAAAGGTCGACTTTCCTTTTTGCGGTATCGAGATTGTATGCTGTAAAACGATACGAATTGATTGCAACAATGACATTCGACTATCGTTGCGGCGCGGCGCGCGGCATGAGCTCCAGGGGAAACCGAGATATTGGCCTCGAAGAGGTTAAAATTTTCGAAGGCAGGGTATATCGGAAAAAGGAGACACTTCATTACCGCGTCACGCTATCGACTCCATATAATACTAGTTCTCTCTTATCCTCTACGTGACTCAATTTACTCGCGCGATTGCGGTTCTATTACCCGGCGAGCGACCGTCGCGCTTGTTAGAATCAGGCGTTAGAAGTTTCTTCGTCTCGGGCATTAACTTCCTCGAAATGAAATTCCGGTGAAAACTACTATACGAAATGCTACTTTCCACGATTTCTCTAAATTAGGAGATTGCCGGTAGGAAAATATACTGAAACTTTTTGTAAAGCTTATCCCGTTTAGAACTTTTGTAATGGTCTTTAAATGGTTATGTGCTATTTTTAAATGATATAGGGGAGAAATTAATGGTAATTGGACCACGTGTATATAAGAACAGTCTTTTGAATAAAATTGTATGTTGGAAGTGTACAAGGAGCTTGTGTTTTGAACCGTATCTTTACATTAAAGGAAACACCAATTTCGCTTTAATTTACGATGTCTAATTGTTATTTCATTTGACTACAAATTAGTCTACGCAGAATTGTTTAATTAGTGTCGTACGATATTACATGGCATCGGTATTAAGAGATTTAATCATTATACATTATACTATCTATCGTGTAACCTATTTTATGAACGGCACAAGTTATTTAGCACAGCGCACCTTCCAAGGAATTAACATAACTCACATCAATCGATTCAAATTAACTTCCATCTTATTCATTCCCTTTCCAATACTCTTATATAATGAAATACAATCACATTGCGGCATAGTTATGTATAACCAACATCGATTTCGACATAAAATAATTGCTCTAAGTGCGTTACTCTAATGTTAGATCGATCGTATACTCGTGCACAAACGTCTTACAGTACACTTACGGACAGTAGCTACATTTGCTCCAAATTTGAAAAGAATTGAAACCATTCCAATGTACGAAGTAATTATATTTTATTACGCGACAAATTCTTTGTTTCATTATTAGGAAGACAAAAAAATCTTCAAAAATGAAGGAATTTGTTAATCTAGTCGATCAATCTAATCGAAAGAACCAATTCGTAATTTTTCATGGAAATTTTATAGACTTAAAATGATACATTTCTATAGAATACATAAATAAAATTGCCTTATATATATCTTTTATGATTTCGTTGAGTCAAAATGTTTGTTAAGTTTTGTACTTCAATTTGTAATTCCGTGTAGTATTAATCTTCATAACCAAACGTTATATACTTTTTCTTCTCTTCGCAAATATCCCATAATTTCTTGTTATTCTCTGTCTATTAAAAACAGCACCTGTTCTTGGACCTTCAGGCGAGACTAGATGATTCAGTTCTAAAACAAAGAAAATTCTGTAACAGCTGTGTCTTCTACAAAATCGTGGTTTTGTCATCATAAAACGTTCGCTATTAACATGTTTACGAGACGGGCTCTTGAACGTTTGCATTTCCACCGGCTGCCATGCGTCGATTGATATTTATCTCGTACGCGGATCAATTTGCGCGAACGATTGCGCTTACGGTTACAATGCAAGCGAATCGAATGTATGTTCGCTGGAAACGGTAAACTCGATGGAACACGGAGCCTCCCAGCAATCGGGGCTTCGGTCTTTCGAGCGAATGAGAGTGCATCGCAAGCGCCGCGCCGATCGCTAATTCGAATTCAAATCACGTCCCTCGCTCCGTACGTCTACGCACCGCCATTAAGTTGTGTACAGGTAACCGGTGCCGGTCGAATCGAAACATACTGTTCACCGACTTCCAAAGAAATTTTATTGTACAGGTGAATTGGTTTCGTTTATTCAACTGTCCTTGTTTTAGATTGCAGCACTTAAATATATTTTATTTCGTTAAATTTTCTTTGTGGTCGTTGTCCTTTTATTGAAAATAGTTCCGAATATCCGAATTAACGAACGGTTCTGTAATGTCCTAAAGTCAACCAAAATAAATAAGTACCTGTCCTAGATTTGTGGCACATTTTCTAAAAACTCAGAACGTTTTAGTCAAAATATTAAGTTTGAACATAAATAACGTAATCTAGCTGCGGGATAGAAGAATATGTTTGCTTATCGAGGAGCTAATACCACTAATATCTAATTGTGAGAATACTCTTCGGATGTCAATGTCGTGGAATAAAAAGTTGAAAGAAGCCAAAATTTAACAAACTAAAAATATTCTTATATTATAAACTAATATATTATAAAATAGAAATTGAAAAATTCGCAACATTGAAGAACGTTTCTTTCCAATGATGAGCGCAAGTATCAGCTTGAAACAGTTTTGCTCCGTTTTGATTTTGAAATCGTTAACGAGGAGCACTATGAGCATGCAAAAATATTTATGCACTTCTAACACGCCTCGTATAAACTTTGTCCCGAGATGTAGATCATATCAATCAGTTGACGCATAGATAATTTTAAAGCACACGTCCCGCCACACGGATGAATGGCGCTGCATAAGTAAATGGTTGAATGAACGGAAAGAACGAGTGCCAAGTGCGAAAACAAGAATGGAAGTGTGTTCCTTACCCAAGCTACATATAAGCTGCTCTTATGCACACTGTTTACATCTCTGCCGTAATCTGTATAAACTGTGTGTTCTGTCTATGACGGCGAGG
Organism: Bombus pyrosoma; assembly: GCF_014825855.1. Taxonomy (NCBI): domain Eukaryota; kingdom Metazoa; phylum Arthropoda; class Insecta; order Hymenoptera; family Apidae; genus Bombus; species Bombus pyrosoma. The sequence continues at coordinate 12,339,859 of NC_057773.1, read as the reverse complement.
AGCTTCTGCAGTGAGATACTTGAAGAGAAAATTTTCGAGAACTCGGTCAATGTACTTTAGTGACCTCGATTAATTTTTGTACTCCGCCATGAGCTCATTTAAATATTTATTTTTATTCAGCGTATGTTTTACCCGATACATTAACATATGTAAAATACTATTGTATAGATCGAAAAATAGTCGGTTAATTCATTTTCTGTACCTGTTGATATTATTTTGCAACTCACGAGAAACATGATAATTCGTAGAGATATGATAAACAGAGCGAAATCTCTCATCCTGAGTTTACAAGCGTATATTTTTAAACTACAATACATTTTTAATTCCGTACACGCCATACATGTTGCAGTTTGCGAAATTTTTATTCGTTAACATTACATAATCCACGTGCAAGATAATTTTATTAAAACTTAATCCACGTTTATGAAGAGCATTATTCTCTTGCTTGTATGCATTTTCATAATAACAAAATAACCTTCTATCTACATGTAACGTGTCTAAAATTCAACTCAAACAATGCACCTCATACAATAGCGATTGCCGAATAAACGATTCCTGTATGGTATTTATGATGTTATGGTAATCGGTATTACGTACAATATGCATTACAAAAAATGAACGATAGAAATAAAGGATATAAATTTCACGATGTAATATTTGCTCCAGAATATATTTCGTGGCAATAACGTCGAAATCCGAGATTACGTTAACAGCTGACCGATATTCGCGGATTTAACATGGTGTTTTGTCTCGCGGGCAGATCGTGAAAGCAACTCGTGATAAGATCGCGCGATAAAAGTACCATTTAACGAAAACGAAAGGTGACGTTATCGGTGACAACGTTATCATATTACCAGGCGTTATTCACCTCGTTGGTCACGAAATACGTGACTATACTTTTATACATATCGACTGTCAGATTACGAAACTCCATTCTAGTAGAACAAGATTCGAAGAATCGATAGGTGATAGTATTGTGGATTACGTGATCGGAGAGAGAAACTAGAGGAAACGGAAAAGGCAAATAAAAAAGGGCAGTTAAGTACAATTCCATTCATATTGCTTTGATCAAATTTCTATGTAAATTAAAAATTTTATTTCTCCGTACAACGTAGAATGAATTAACAGTTGGTTGGCTAAGATGGATGATCAAATAGTTTCGAGAAAATATAACGTGTCATTAGCTTTTGCGCAAGCAAGTTGTGGACGAAATAAGATTCACGTTCAACGGAACTAAAGCTGATTTCCATCGATTCTGGACATAGAATTATCTCTCAGCTTTACCTAATCCCGTGATTGCAGCGAAGAGAATAATTTATCCACTTTGGAAGCACTTGGTGCACCGACTATTTAGCTAGCCGTGGGAAAGACTCGAGAAACGACGTAACGCCAGTACTAAGACCTGTTATACATTGTAGCCACTTAACGACCATCCTAACAGCTGTCTTAGCGGCTGTCATTAGCAAGCTTGGTCCTCTTTCGCCAAACATGGTAGTTCATCCCGCAAGGTGAGAGCAATTCCCGTGCCTTTCGATTGTTCAGGCTAAAAATGCAAATGATAAGATCTTGCCATTTACAGTAGTTTCGACGATACAAACAATAAAATTAATTATTAAATGATGCAACGACTGCCTGCTGATGTTTTATAACATTCGATAAGTGTATAAAATGGTTATTAACAATGAAATTATAAACGAGTAAGGTGTGAAACTTGTATTCAAGAATCTTTGTAATATAGAGACAAAAGCGGAAATATTATGTGGAGAACATGTTCCTTACATCAAGATAGACAGCGATTTTTATCGTCTTGCTGACGTAGAAAATCCTATTCTCACTCGCGATAATACCTGTCCAAACATTTCAACGTCCGAATTACAGAAACAAAGAATTCAGACGTATCATTCTATTTTATTCACTGCGCTCCATAGAATTATGTATCTCCTGCGTCAGCATTTTCGAGGAGATTCTATTTTCCACGTGATACTCTTTCGAAGAAATACGTGAGAAGTCATAAATCATAAAATTCCAAATATCTAGGATCTAAATATCTACAGTTAAAAACATTTACATTTATAAATTAGGTAAATATTTGTGCTTCAAGTAATAATTTATTTAAAAGATAAAATATGTTCTATTGTATGACCAACACACATCCTAACATGAATATCTTTGTATATTTATAATTTATAGGAAATTTAAATGTGCAAAAATATGAAGAGTACTATATACTCTTCATATTTTATCATATTATGTACTCTTAATATTTTATTATACTATATCTGTGATATAGTATGGGAAAGTATACAGTACCCAAAATACAGTACAGTTACTCGTCGTAATACATAGAGGATGAAACAAATTTCTATTTAGATTCAATCTGCGAGCGTTTACAAAATTGAACTTGCATGAAAATCCACAAGATGCAAAAAGAAATCAATGAACTTATCAAAGCTTTCTCTACATATTCCCACGTGCTCATTTGTTAATTGTATAGTAGTTTAGTTGCTTCAGTTTATACTACAGTTACATTGCATTAATTTACGACAAAACTTGTAAATGGATATCGCTAATAGGTCCTGCTTCCACTGTATTCATGAGCAAAAGGACTAGCTCCCAAGGGTTTCAATTTTCTCGGGAATCTCGCGCCTTCAGTTGTGACGAGCCTGGAGTGCTAGGAGTATCGATCCCGCAGGAATCGCGTATGCGCGCATCAGGTCTTCCCAACGTAGATAAACATACGATATAATAAATAAATATTAGACAATAGTTTCGATCGAAACAACCCACTTGCCTCTAATTGTAATCTTGACGAATTGTGAACCCTACAGCGTAAAGTTCACGACTAGTCAATAATTTGAAACCAATTTCAAATTACGCAATAATTAAGATGTTTGCCATATAGGAATAGAAAGAGAAATTATTAAATCTGTTTATTTATTTAAGTAAGATCCGTTTCGATGGTCTTTCGTGCTTTATGTAAGGAATGGTGTTAATAGTATTGACTCTAGTAATAGAATTTTAAAAACTATCATTCTAAAAAGGAAGTATCGTAAAAAAACGCACTATACGCAGTGGATTAACCAGAGAAACAGACTAGAGAAAAAGGATGTTAAGGTTTAGGTGGATTGAACAATATGCGGAGAAATTAGAGAGACATTAATGGTATGATGAATAGTACTTGTATAGAAATTAGTGACTTTCGACAACAACACGAGGCAAAAAATTTTTTAGGGGGAATATAAGTGATAGCTAAAGGGGAGTTCTTATGAGAGAACACTTGAAAACGTCTGTCCGTATTCGTTCCTGCTTTTTTAACAGACAAGGAGGGGAAAAAACTCTATCAAAGGTTCGTTTGAATTACACTTTGGTTAATTTAGTCTAATAAATAACACAGAATAAAATACATGCGAAGAAATATATTTTTCACTTGTCTTTTTCTTGAATCTCATAATATTTAGTCATTATTATTTTACTGAAATTTAAATCGATATAATGAAAACGTCAATTTGTATTACGTCTTTACTTCGTTTTCCCTTTGTTCTTGGAAGATTAACATAGAATATAAATTATCGGAGAACGAGGAGAATAAAAGATACGGAATAATGAACATTGTTCCTGAAACTTTCAGCGACACGAATTATTATCGAGGAAAAGATGGTTTCAATTAAGAAATAATTCTGAAATAACGAATCTAGAAACAGTTGATATTTGCTGCAGACACGTATAAGCTAAGAAATCTTTCTTCCTCGCTTTTTACGCAAGCATCGTTTGCCAACTTTCGTGGCGCACAATGAAAGCAGCTGGCTCATTTCGTGGTCCATTTATTTTCTATAAAAACTTGAAAATCCAAGTCTCACCAGAAATATATATTTCACAGGAACCGTCTTCAATTTACGCTGTTCATTTAATATAATCCTTGATAAAAGATAAAATTTTTAATTCCGTCAAAAATTCTATTCAAATTTTTCCCCAAAAGGAAAAGTACATTAATTATCCAAATGAATATACATTCTAATATTAACGATGTTCACGTGAAACTAGAAGATCATTCATTCGATATAATATACTTCTCATACTCTAGTAAAACTCATTGTTCATTCATACTCGTGAAATATGTATTATAAATATAATTAATTTTGTAGCATTCATTTTTATTGGAAATTTACATAACTTAGAGGCATCAATTGCGGAGATTTCTAAATGGACGACTCCTAAGACAAAACGACATTGGAAGTTTTGGTTTCAGATTCTTAATATTATGTATGTTTGATTGATAATTGTAATATATTCCAAGTAACGTTGTTTTTTGTCCTATATTTACAAAATAGATTAAAAGTTCATAATAATTTTACTAGTTTGATCAGAAAATGCTGGCCCCTTTTTTAACAAGTTACTTAATTTTACGACTCCACATTGAACAGATTAATTGAATGGCTTATAATCTATAAAATTCGCTTCTAGAATTTAGCTTGATGGTTACCGTGCACGATGGTAATTTGTAACTCGTAAAGTTTCGCCAATGATACCAGTATAGACCGGCGGACACTATAGGCACCATAGATTTTCAGGAACCCCTTTAATCTTTATTACAAATACAGCTAACTATAAACCAACTGTAGTTGGGAATCTTTGAAGCATCAGAGTATAGGAAACTGGATACGAATATTAAAGTTCCTTCGACCGAGGTCTATCTCTTAATTGAACCACCGCCAAGTTCAAACACCGCTAAATCGACGAGAAACGACGGGGAACCATGCTGGACGGAAGAACGATAGGAAGCAACGCATCGAAGGAACGAACACACTTTCTTGATGTTTCCAGGGTCGGACTAAGGCGAGGCCGCGTTCAAAGCGACCCTCTAACTTTCCCCATCGTCCGGCAAACAACATAGACGTAGATGACGTGGTCGTGGAGAACGGATGGCGACGAATAAACTGGGAAAGAGGAAGAGGAAGAGGACGAAATGACTACTGACCAGTCTGGTAAGAGGAAACTAATTCCGCACGCACAAAAGGATGGGCTCTTCCGCGTGGAAAGCAACGGAAGCAGAGTAAAAGAGGGAAGGGGACAAGGAAGAAATGCAGAAAGACGAAGAGAGCAGATTGAACCAGATAGAGTCAAAGGGATTCTCCTCCTCTCTTTCTCCTTCGCTCTCTTCCTATCTCGATGTCATTCGACCGACGATTTACAGCTACACCGAGAAGCGATCGAAAGTGTTTTCCATGGGATTGTAAGCATCGAGAGACCCTTGAAAAGACTCCGGCAAAGATTAATCGGTTATGGAGATGCGTTATGAAATATGCATGCGATGGGTCTTGACATTCTGCAGCGAATATGTATGAAAGAGGGCCCTGACGATCGAAAGAAATTTGTACTACTACGTTAACCGTTTATCGTGACTCGTTACGTTCGTGTACATCTTGCAGTGGTATTAAAGATGCTCGTGCAAAATAGGATCTTCGATTCATCGGAGGGTTCAAAGGCTCTTACGGGTCTAGAAAATATTATTACGCCGCGGATAAGTAATGATTACGAACTTTCGACGACGATTATAAATGCAGCTTGTTCAACGGTCGAATAATTCCACGCGATCGATCAATGCTCGAGTAACGAAGGTGTTGGGCGATTATGCGAGAATTTCACGTGCTGCCAGGGAAATAATTTTACTCGGCAGCGAAGAAAGCTATGAAACGTTGTAATGTGCCGAGGCTTGACAGGATATCGATGCGTTCGATTGGGCACCATTTCCGCCGAACGTAGAAAAAAGAAAAAGTAAAAGAATGATGGAACGTTGAAGGGGGAGACATTTCGCGAGTATATCGTAGGAATAACGTAAGTGAAATAATTTGTGCAGAAAATTGGCTATTTTGTTTCAGATTTCTCTTCGTTTAAGATAAGTATACTTTTACTTGGATAAGTTTATTAATCGAAATACATATTGTATTATTCGTCGAGATACACTGTTGGAATCGAGATACGATTTTTCCAGCACGATTTTGGGATAATATAGCTCCACATTTTGAAAAATTTCACAGGTCTGCCCTTTATTCGTTTTTCGAAGCTGGTATTGTTAAAAGTCCAATAATAAATGGCTCTCTTATTACAATATTAATGTTATATATGACTTTGTAATTGAATTCTCATTTCTTGCGTATTCGCTGTACTATCGCAAAGAGAATACTGAAAAGTTTCCAACGCTATTTCAAATAAGAGATACATAAAACGAAGAAATATAAATCGGCATTCACATCGTGAGCACATGACAGATGCATTTCGTAATACGATCGAGATGAAAAATCTGAACATTTCACACGAGGCACTCAGAAACCAAGCTGACCAGCTTTCCATTTTCTGGAAATTTATTTTCACTACGACCATACATAATTACTCTATAATACTTCAGAAACAAAATGCATAGACCTGATAGAATCGATGAATTTTAGTTCCTGTATAACTCATATACGCTGTATCATGATCTGATATTCTCAAATTAATTTCTGCCCTCGATATTAACGCCCCATTTGTATAAAATATTTAGGCTTAAACTTGTGCTGCTAAGAGCACATCCAAAATAAAATAAACGGGAAAGATTAAATTAACGTTTTTTTAGCAAAAAAATGGCTGGAAGCCGCAATAAAATAGTATAAATCTCTTGATATCTGAAAGGGAGTGAATACGAATGAAAAATTTGATGCAGAAAGTTTTGATTAATGGGAGAGGAGAGAAGGTTGCGATTAAAAGCGATTAGCGAAAAGCCTCGACAGAGAATCACATTGATCACCGAGGATACACTGGACGCATTTGAGGAAGAACGGTTTAGTTCGAACCGCTTTTGCGGTCGCGGCGGTAGAACCCGATTTAGCAAACGACCACACGTACGCACTGTCAATGACTGTTTATGGCCACCTACGATTGCATGACTACACATTCGTGCTCGACCCAATACCTGAGAAAAAAATCAGTGAAAACTGCAATGCAGCTTCCCGACTAGTATGCGTTTATTGCACCCTATACACGAATACGAACGAATCCATGCTTTCATGTATGTTTTACGTTCTTCTCGAACTGAACTACTCTCGTTTATTAACGAGCAATAATTCATGAAACACAGTCATCTGCGTAAGTATTTGAACATTTCCTATGGAAAAGTTTTCGATATATATTACGTGTGTTATATAAATATTTTATTTTGGAATTTCACTGACATTGGTACAGTTTAGAACGAAAATGTATATATAGAGTAAAAATTACAAGATATTTAATGCAAACGTATATTCTCAAAAATCGGTAGGAATTAATTAAATATTTAATAAAGAAACACCTATATAAGTTGAAAATATAAAAGTAACAAAGATGTGTAATAGCTGATAAGACAGTATTGTAACACTTACCATAATTGTCACGAATATATTATGTGTATTATATAAACTTAGCAATCTAGATCAGTTATCACGTAGCGATCAATTATTACGAACGGAAGTGTACAGTTCCAGTTTTGCTTCAGACTTTATTAGCACATATAATGACGATAGTGGTGCCTCGTTACAGCGTTAATGAAATTCCAAAATGCACGCATAAACTTCCGTATCACTTTATATCACGCTTTAATTCCTTCGAAATATTTAAAACGCGTAAAATTTCCCACACGTAGGTGTACTACTCGACTATGACGCCAGTTTGTTGGCGTCCTTTCCCTCACACTCAAGGATCCCCCTCGACTCCTTCTCGAGCACCTACGCAAAGAAGGGTTCTTCGTTAAGCCATCTCTCCCCAAACCTCTTCACCGCAGCCCTAAACGCAAAATTTTTCGAGATCCGTTGAAATTAAAGCCGCACCAGAGGAGGAGAAACGGGAGCTACATGAAATACTACGCAACATCAACCACGCCACGACTCGAAACTATTAAAATATTCGCTTACTTTTGGCAAGATTTATCCGATATAAGATAAGATAGGGTTATCTGAGCCGTATAAAAGTCAACACCTTAAAATCCAATCTTGAACGTTGCACGGAATAATTAAACTTCTTGTATACCTATTGCGAGACATGGTTAATTTAGTAATACAGTTGAACTACACGTTGCGAACGCATGCAAATTTTTAGTTGATAGTTATAACGAAAGAATGAGAAGATATCGTATATTTTAGTTTTATAGAAGGAAGACACGTCGAAAAGGGGAAAATCAGTTGAATAATCCTGTGATAGGGTTATTTGAGTTAGGAAGCATATATTGTGTGAGAAGTAATAAAACAAACAACAAAATAAAGTAACTTTCAGAAATAAAGTAACATAGAAAGACTGCTGAATTATAATAATTACGACTGAGAATATTAAAAAACATCAATTGCACATACTTTCCTTTTGACGAGTAGATGTTATATTCCCATAGAAAACTATGACCAGCGAACCGTCAAAGTACACGACACATTTCACTGTTTTATCACGCTACTAGTAACGAGTTAAACAGTCTGTTTCCAAACGTAGATGGCTTAGAAATTCTTCATAACTTAATTTACAACTACCTCCTTGTTGCTGCATACGCTTCAATCTCCGTGAAGATTTAATCAAAATTTTGTGCGCGAATCAATAATCTTCCAGTATTACGATCTCCAGGCGGTCCGTGTCGCACTACACAGCAACGTTTACAATCGATAATCTGCCAGAGAAAGTTGGACTACGCATCAACGTATACCTAATGGAAAACGCTAATTAACTGGTTAATAATAATAATATCGTTATCAGAGCATCGTTGAAGAGAGTGAGTGAGAAAGAGATAAAGAAAGAGAGAGAGAGAGAGAGAGAGAGAAATGAACGTGATATCGTTCTCCGGCAGCGATATTTCGAGAGGAACATCCGACGCAATGGACGTGACGAGCTAGCGTATTTAACTGTGATTAAGCTCAGCAATATCGGGCTTTCGGACACAAAGGGAATTTCACTTGCCATGGCTACCCCTCTAACCGACATCGCCGTAGAGTGCCGTAACCATAACGTTAATTAACGTTCGTTAAAAAAGACCGTAGGGCTCCTTTGGTGTCTTCGAATTGTTCGAATCGCTCTTTCGGTGGATTTCATCTGTCGCAAGGTTTCATAGGGTTTCCTTTGAATGTCCTATCTGTGATGTTGATAGGTATCCCGAGATGATGATATTAAAGGTGAACCGTGTAGAAATTCGCGTTGAAAATAATATTCTATCTTTGATTAACACTAAAATTGCGAATCATTAATGTACTTATGTACATTTAAATGTATTGCGTGTACCTAAAACTGCACGACGAAAGTAAGAAGAATGACAAATACACAGGGTGGCCCATGCAAATGGACTAAGCTACGGCACTGAGATGATGCAAGACAGAAAGAATATTTCATCGGACAAAATTAAATGTCAAGTGTATTTTATAAAATGGAGCTATAAATCTGCTAATATCTCGATCGATGCATCTTTTTCTGCTTCGTAAGAAAGTAATTAACGCAGTTGTGTCGAAAATTGATTAGTTTACAAACTATTTTATCTTTAATTTTGTAGAATTTATCATATAAATGACAAGGGAAACATAAACGCAGGAGGTCTACGTTAATCACCTTCTTATCTTAATAACAGCCAACGTTAATTTTATCAGAAGTATATATATATGCATCTAGTATTTAACTAGAAAAGGGATTTCCAGCATACTTTGAATATTCTTTTTATCGAATTAATCACTCCTTAAACCACGTTTTCCAAACTATAAGTTTGTTCAACTTCATCGTTTTAAAGGAACTAAACCATAAGTCTTATCTTCCAAAAATTCCAACTCGATAACTTCCAATAACTATGTTCGGTTTATATCGGGCTATATAATACTTAGTCGCTAACATATACCAAATAATTTTTTATGAAATTTGTAGGAGACAAAGCCGGGGGAAAAATATCTGGTAAAAGTTATAACACTGATAAACGTAATGTCTGTTGTTTTTCAATATCGAAGGAGTAAATGTAAATCCATCAAAGGGGCAAAGTATCTTAATATCTTGGCCCTCGATTCGATTCGTGTGTCAAAGGACCGTATGACAAAGTCAATGAGGATATATCACTCAGATTCTCTCGTTATCCTTGATCCGAGCGTTTGATCAAAGATCTCACATAGTCCCGCAGATGTTGACGAAGACCCTGGAAATTCCCCGCGTGGATGATGTTACGGAAATACCAACCAGAAGCTGTCGAAACGGATCATCTTCGAGCTGAAGCCAAATCCGGACAACTGGAATTAGTCGTCGTTAACCTTTTCCCGAACTCATGAACTCGATAATGCTTTCAACCAAGTTTCTGCCGCAATCCTCTGCAGCTGGTCAGTTTTCGATGAATGAAATGCTGGTTTTTTGTTTTTCCATCATGTACTTGATATCGAATCGATAAATCAAACGAGATAGAGAATAATTCGAGAGTTTGCTGGAGTGTTCTAGTGTTACGAACCATTATAATTAACAATTCGAAATAATCTGATATGAAAAAGAACACACACACACCAAGTACTGACTCTTAGTATATATCTGATACGGTGAAAACGAACAGCTGAAGGTAAACATCATAATGTTACCAAAAACATCTATATGTTGTTAGTAATTGCAAACATTAAAAACTGCTAGTTCTAGCGTTAAAGAACAAATTTTAGAATAATTCAAATAGAAAAATACACTGGAAAATATGCTCGGCACTTACATTTTTACCATACAGATAGGTGCCTTTTATCAGAAAGTTCCTCAATTCTAAAAACAAAGGTACGTAACATTTCTGTTTAACTTGAAAAATAGTAAAGAATTTTATGCCATTCTATCTCCGTTAAATATTAAAAATTCTGTTGAATAGTACGTAATAGCAAATTAATTAAAATAACTTGTGTTTATGTTACAGGAATCGTGAATGAGTTAATGAAAATTGTAAACGAAAAATAAAACGCAAAGCAAAAAGGATGCGGTCGGTATACAGAATATTCCAAAAGTGGAGAGTAAATATTAAAAAAGAGATATTTGAAGAAAAATGTAATGCGAGGCAACAAAGGGAAATTTATTTCTGACGAGAGAACGATGTCAACGAAATGAAATAAATGAAAATTTCACGATGAAATTATTCAAGATGAGAGTTTTGCAAACATAATAGAACAGAATAAAATGCAGTTCGTTATGATAACAGCACTAATTCAACCATTAAGTGATCGCATATATACTCTGGGCTTTAAATTGGAATCTCCATTCTGTGTCTTTGATTCAAAGCCATACTCGGCCACTGTGTGGTTTACCGTACCTCGTAAACACTTTCGAGAGCCACGAACACGCATATCCATGCACGCATTTATTATGAGCGTGTAAACACACACGCCACTGCGTGCATCCACTCAAGCTTGGCTTTCGAACATCGACAATATGATCGTGATGCTTGTTCCGCGACAAACAGCGCGAAATGCTATTGGATTTACATTCGATCTGGATCGGTGCAACCAGTTCCTCGCTTTGATTGCGTGCAGTTCGATTGTCTCCGACAATACACGTTTCGTAAATCTATCATCGTATCAATTAATGGTTCTTAATTGCAATGAAGTGCACCTCGTGGCTTCTGTTTCAGTTGTGGAACTATAGAATGCACGAAATCTTCGGGTAATAAGCTCTATATCGTAGTCATCGATAGTTCGAATACCATAATAAACGCATGACAGTGATTAAAAATTCTCATTCTTCAAGATTGTCTATGAAAGATCAGATCTTCGGCTATTTTGTCAAAAAAAATCCTACTGGTTTTAAACTACTTTTCCAACGTATCGTAAATGAAACTTTACGCGACTAGTAAAGCCAATAAACGAGATGACGAACAATCGTTCGACAGAGGAATTTTCTAGACAGCACATTTCCGCCAGCTTCCGCCGGCGACGTCATTTCGTTATGAACGTCTTTTATGATCGTGTCCCATAAATCGTGTTCGCGTCAACGAGAATAGGAAGGAAGAAGGAGGACATGTTGCCTATAGGAGGGAGAGCCAAATTCGTTGGTGACATAAGTGCAATCACGTCGATTAAACGAATTCGCGCCGGGGTTCGTCATTTAGGACATCTTTAGATTGATGTTGCACGAGCTGCTCTGTGGGCGAAACTCTTGTTGCAGAAATAAAATTTTGCGGCTGAATATATCATTAATATACCAGTGAATAATATCATTAGCATAACAAATACTAACGATAACATTTAAGACTTCTTTCTGCTTATATCAATAGCAAAACGTAAGCTTCTATTATCTTGCATTCATTGCTAGCTATGTAACGTAGCTGACTATCGATTTAGTAATTAGTCCGCACCATATATACGTCGCCAAATAGACGTAGCTTCCAGAATATCAAATTAATATTACAAGTTTCATTTTTTCTCAGAACGCTACTCTATTTGAATAAATTCGAAACAGCACATCGACGGTTAATCTTCATCTTTCCTCCTATTTAGAAAAAGCAAGCAAGCAGGATTAAATGAAAATTTCTACGAATAAATTTCAGCTCGATGAACACATCCGTATGAGTAAATTGGATCTCTACACAGATAAGCAAAAACGCTAGATATCGATTCAATCTTCCCGAGAAACCGCGATGTTCTATGCAAACAAATAGAGCTAGCCACATGAATCCGCAGGAAGCAACGAAAACAAATAGCACCGCAGTAGAGCTTTCTAACGAGTCGACGGTAGATAATTGAAAGAAGGCCATCAATTCCCGTGCGACGAGATTAAACTCGGCAAGATTCATGTTCAACAGTATCCCACACGACCAGCCATCATTATTAATCCCGTATCAATCGATCCACCTCGTTTCTTCTTATTAATGTAAAGCAACAGGGATGATTCGTGGTTTTCATCTGTGGTTTCGACGATCGGTTAGAGACACCAATGCAACACGATGATTTTGATCCAAACCATCTGAAGATGGGATTTCATATAAGCGCCAGACGCATACGTCTGATACAGTAGATTATAAGCAGGGCCGCAAAAAGTAGTTATTAATATTACTCGTAACTAGCGCCTAGTATTGATAGGAACGTTAAAGATGGTTAAAAAGCACCTAAAAAATTTGTCATATTGGGTCACTGGTGAGCAAAAACTTTTTCGTCGCTCTCACCGAAGCGAAATCACACTGCTATTGACTGCGAATTTTATATTATATATTTCGCTATGGAAAATGTTATTTAAATCACTCGCATTGTTAGAAATTTATTAATCTATGAAATTCAACTTGTTTTAATCACCCTGAAATATGTGGTAACATAGGTCACCGATGACCACCGTGGAAGTCAACGTTTAATCGGACCAACACGCCGAAACAGCATGGGTTACAGAGACTCGAAGGTCTCTGGTGGTCCCTACGCAACTATGACTCATCGAACTACTCATCCATCGTGCGTGGTGCCCGTACCATGGAGTCGTATTCGCAGTCACGATCCACCGCGTTCGTAATTGTGACCTGAGCGTGCCTGAGGACACGCGACTGCACGCCCACACCAGTCAAACGTACACACGCACGGATGAAGTTGAAATTCCTACGTGGGAAATAGCGAAACGTGCCAAGGACGTGGTGAATTATTCGACCAAATTCAAAGGGATATCGTGTATGATTCACGTGTTGGACGCGTCTATGTGAATTTGCACGTCGTTTTAAGAAAATCGAGTATCGATTCGTCGTTGTGAAACGGTGGTTTTCCGACGTCCTTACCTCGATAATAGTTCCCAACGTAGCTGGGTCAGATGGTTCTAATTAAGGAACTTTATCTGGATAGTAGTAATTGGAACATTACGAGCCCGTATATTTCAATTAGCGAACGCCACGAACACCCCTGGCCGTCCTTGGATTAATTATTATTACTCGAGGAATCGGTAATTAATACTTGGACATATCGACGGAAACGATATCGAAGGGTCGATAATTCCATCATTGGGAATACGAGACGAATCACGAATGATTAAATACTATCTGATTCCATAATTTACGCGAGAATATCGAACTAACGTTCTAACGATCTTCTAATTGGATTTTGTATTCTCATGGGTATGCTAAAGAAACATTAAACATTTGAATTGTAATACAAATTATAACGCGAATTTCTTTAGCTTCCTTGGCGCTTTACACTTCCAATTAATTCTCCGTAGTTTCGCTTTTCAATCATATATTCTTGCAATTACATTAACGCATCGATCATTATATTTGTATTGACCATTCGTGCAAGCCGAATTCAATCACTTTTAGTAATCAATAGTCAAATAGGTAAATACATCGATATAACTTGATACATGATTTTATATTATACTGCGCGTTATGTTCGATAAAATATATGTAGTATTATAATCTTATATCAAAATAAAATATATCTATGAAAATACATACATCGGCAGCTATTTTGGCCAGATATTGTAATATGTAGTCCTATCGACCACAAATATATTAACTCTTTGCACTCTGACATCAGTACAGCGACACTGATAGTATTTCTTTTTCAGCCTTATTTTCGCCGAGACAAAATCGAGAAGGTGAATAAGGCCACTGTGTAAATAAAAATTCATAGATATATAGAAACAGTTTCTCTCTTGAGAAAAACAAAATGTTCAGCCGGAAAGAGTTTTCACACTGTACAAGTATACTTATCAATCTTATAAACAGTGTTAAGCATTCCAGTTTACTAAATAAATTCCATTGGCCAAACAATTTCTGTTTGCACCTATTTACCTCAACAAAAGTCTTATCCCGATTGAATCAACATACGGTCCTCTAGCAGCAAATGGATTTTTCGATGCATTACGCGCGATCGATATATTCGCAGGCATCAGTCAAAACGTTCAGACAAATGGACCACGTAATCGCAATGAAAACAGCGGTCCGCTTTTTCGTCTCATTGTCGAACAAGATAGCACTCGAGAGCGTTTCCGTGGGCTTTCCACGCGATGATTCATCCCGGGAAAAAGGGCTGGAAAGGCATTCCGCGGCATGAAAGAAGAAGGGGCGTACGCGTTCTTGCGTGTATGTCATTGCAGGGTCGTGGACCCTTGTCTACTTAAGGAAAAGGGCGAAGCAACCCCCTGTCATCGTCGTCGTGTATTATCCATCGAGCTTAAGCATCATAAAAGCTGCTGCCTCTGTTCATAAAATTTCACGAGAGAAATCGCGTCACCAGTGGAGGCGGCAAAAAAGCAGCGACGACGCGAGCAGCCACTTTGCGATTGAGCTTTAAAATGAGGGTAATAAAGGCACTCGTGTATCCCTCCCACTCTGCTGCTTCTCTATTCCTCCGTGATGTAACCTCGTCGACGAAATTGCGCGCTATCTGCAAAAAATTTTTTCAACGATGGATTAGTATTTTTAACGAGACTTTGCCTCCGGCAAAGTGTAAATTTGTATACTCTGACGAGTACCTAAAGGATGCTCGATTAATTTAAATAATTTCAATTTCTTAAAAGCGTAGATACGTTTCGCTCGCAAGAACACGAAATTCCTTCAAGACGGTCATAAATCAGATTCTGCGAACAGTTAACATCTTCAAGTACGTGGTATATCTTGTTATATTTAAATTTCAAAGATCTAGTTAATGCACAAAACGAATCATATAACATCGAACGAAGGACAGGACATAATATCATTCAGTGTAGTATTTTATGAGATAGTGTCCTATCTACGCAGTCATCTATAGTTCCCTGCAGAACGTGGTCAATCGACTAAACCGTAATTCTATTTTTCTTGTTCGAGATTTCGTAAAATTAACGACCTTCTTCCTGACTGTCCTTTAACGCACTTCGCATGTCTGGCTATAAATTATTACCGCAAATATCGGAATCCCTCCAATGAAGAGTAACGGATGCAATTCCAATAATTTAGTACCATTGTGATCTGTCACGTGCTGGAAGAATCCATATCCAATCGGAAGGCTCGTATTTACCCAGGGAAGACACAAGAGCACTTCCTTCCTGTCGTACTACGTACAACGTAAATCGATACACTTACTTTTAGATAGCCTTCGGAGATATTGTTCCACACGGAGTCGTAAAGCAGCGTAGCCCGTAATCAGAGTCTATATATCTGGACATAATTCGCATAAATATTCAATGTGCGTCATAAAAACCCGTAACCCTCGATTCTTCGAATAAGATCGCAATTGCGTCTATTTTCACATGGAAAGATATGTGTGCAACAGGTCAGCCTAACTTATTGCATTTGATAGATTTGCCGTCTATCCTTCGTATTACCGAATTCTCATATTATCATATTATCGAATTTTTTTCAATAACCGTAAACCAATTCAAATTAGGTTAAAACATATTGATAGAAACTGCATTAAAAAGTACAGAAAAATTCACTTGGTTATAAAGTCGTAACGTACCTTACAATTACAAAGTTTTGCAAGGAAATAGATTTCAGCGAGCAAATTCACGCCGTACAATCCAATTTTCAAAGCTACCCTCGACTACATTGCAAATTAAAAACCGGCTATATAAACGAGAAGAGGACTACTCGAGGACGAGGCCTACGACGATCGTCGACAGCTGTAGAAGCATGAGCGAGAAAGGATGGGTGAAAGCGAGCGAGCCTGTTCAAGGATGGAAATTGAATTTCTCAGCTTCCACCTCGATCTTACCCCAATCCTTTCTGCTCCTATTTGCATCGCACGCTGTCCTGCCTTTTCCATACCGTGTACACAAAAGTGTTGAAACGTACAGAGCGACACGATGTCTCACGAAATACGAAACGGAGGAAGACAGACGAAGAAAGAACGAAAACGACGGTTCAGATCTACGCAGGCGTTCGAAAGAAACGCGAGGAACCGTCTTTAGTTTCTTCAAATATATACTCGGAATACGAATCAGCTCCATCGCACCCTTCCATTCGATGGTCCTTTTATTTCGCTCCATTTCGTGGAAGGGTTGCGCGAATATATAAACGGTCGTTGGTTTCCTGCGATTAAGGCAAACGGTGCATCGATCGATGAACAATCGTGCAATTGTAACGACTGGACTGCGTATTTTTAAAAAAATATATAAAATATCCAAAGTATAATGCTTTCTGTGATAACACTTGTGCTTATTTGCATTTTGTGAATTTTGAATCTTCGAATTTCTCGCAAAGGTATAAAGCATTGATTCCGCTTCAAGGGGGTTGTAACGATTTGTCGACAAAAGTATTATCGGCGCGTGGGAACGTGTAGAGTGGCCGTGAGGTATCGTAAGGTAATCGATAAGGGTAATAATGGATGTCTGTAGTTAAAGATTACGGTAAACCGCTTTGAATGATGTACACGCGCGTACCTGGTTTAGGGAGATTGATGAAGATGTAAATTGTTGGGGATAGGACACAACCTGTGCATTCTACTCTGCGCCTGCTGCACGAAATGACGTGCTAATTTTACACTGACAAAGTTCAAGCGTCGACACGTTTCATGGACAACTAAACTTCTTTACGTTTATTTTTGTAAAAATATTCAACTTATAAATACTTTCTTCTTTTTTACATTAAAGTTAAAAACACAACCCCACATGTCTATAATGGTATTGGGCAATAACAGTATCTATATTAAAATGCTTCTATGAATCAAAAACTTTTTGCGTGTTTTTTGTTTGTTGGCTAATTCAGGTCCCTACCTTTTTGAAGACATTTAATGTTATAACTAATTTTCATAGGATAACGGATTCTTATACGTTTTGCGTAAATGAGGTAAATGGTAGACATACAAATAATATGGCTTATTTGAATTTCTAGAACTATCGTTATTTATTGGCAAGATTCTATGCATTGCGTACATTTTGAAAATTGTAGAAATATTTTTACTCGAAAGATGTTTAATCAGTTTGCAAGCAGCTAGAGTAAAAATTTCAGTAAAAGAATAACGATAACAACTCCAACGGTAATATTTGATATCAATAACCTGAAAATCTTTATTTGTCTCGGTCGTCTGTGAAACGAAGTAATTTATTCACATTCTTTTTCTTGCTGACGCAAAACTTTTAGTTTTAACAACCATTAGTTCAAGAATATGATCGATCTTCAAAATTTTCGAAATACGAAGGATTAACGAGTCAAGTAAAAGAGTTTAAAAGTAGGTGGAAATCTTAAAATCGTAAATTACCAACTCGGCGATTTATCACCGAGCTTTCACTAAATCGGAAGCTATTCAACTTCTTCTCGAATCGAACGTTCCGCTGGTATTTGGCGTATCGATAATCGTTAATTCAGCAACCGATAAAGAAATCGCGAAATTTCGGAGGGACGAAGGGAGAACGGCAACATATGGGTCCATACGTTTCTGTATCCCATGTTCCGACACTTCCTATGCGGAAGCGTAAAAAGTGGCCGGCGACGCCACGTGTTTCCGCGGTGTAATCTTTTTATGCCTCATCGCATCGGGTTGAATCACCGCGGACTAGCGGCATGCGTGTGCACCGCGTGCGTGAAACAAACACGTATTAACTTCGAAAGAGGAAGCTCACGAGCCCTAGCTCGTGTCACGAGCTTACAGTTTTTTACGTTTTTGTATCAGTCCTCCTGGTCACGAGTTATCGTCTTTCATTCAACTAAGCTTCTTTCATTCAGCTAAACCCGGCAATTTTTAGAAGCCTGTCCCACATGCATGATGTATCGTATTTTTATTACGGTCCCTGACATTAAACATCCTCGTTATTCGGCTAAAAATGAGTAACAACGGGCAATAATTAGAACACATATACATCGTTAATGAGATATCGTAAAAACTGTTAATTTTGAGATGTTTGCGGAAATTAAGTTGCAAAGTGAATGTTGTTTATTAGGATAGGAGTATTGTAATTAATCAATACGATTATAATAGATATTTGGGAGCAATGTCATAATTAATCGGTAATATTATAGCAATTGTGATATGAAAAATAAATCGTGTAATCTATAGAATTCGAGGTTCAAAGATAACAGCTTTCAATTGAAGTACAAATATGATTGTCGCTTTCGTTTTCCTTCTTCCCTTACCAATGTAAACTTACAAGGCTCCCTGTGCTATCTAAAGTCAATATTTAATTATAGAATATTTGTCAGGTGAGTTCAGTAATGTTGAATTACAAGTCTCGTAAAAAGAATACGCCCTAAGCTTAATCCATATCTGCTATACTGGCATCCTTGGTATAACGACCTACGTAAAGGACTGTCCATTATTTCTAATCAGCAATCATAGAACATGCAAATCAGCTTATTTACACATCCAAGAATAAACCAGTCAAGTGAACAAATTCTACTACGCATCTGTATTATGTATCTTTGTATTACGTAAGTATCGTTTCTTATCGTTTCAAACCTGATCTTAATTACGTACGAATACATAGGCAACGAATTTCCAAAATGTGTCCTACAATCGTTTATTACTTTAAATTTACCATTGATCTTAGCTAGATCGTTTAACGAATGAACTAGCAGAACTTTCAGGAAGATATCCTCTAGCGATTCCTCGAAGGTAAACCCCAAGTGAACAAATTTTTATTCCACTCTTGCGATTTCAAACTTTATATCACACTATTCGTTTCTTTTCTTGCTTGTATCAAACTTTCTACAGCACCCTGTATATACCAATATTCCTTTGAACTTACTCTACGGAATATCTAACTAATTTTATACATTTACCCGCTTAAACGAAGTTTCCTCAATCAGACAGCATTACGAACTTTCTTTTTTGCTTCGCCCGATTACCCGCATAGCACGTATTTCGAAGATAATCACCGTTTTGCAACTTAGGATCTTCGAATACTTGAATTACCACGTTCCTTCCGTGGATAACGCCAATTTATCAATGGACGTCCCTAATTCCCCAATGAATAGCAACGAAGCAATGTTGAACGAATGTTATGAGAATCGCGCTGCAACTGTGTAATCGGCAGTAACAACACACCATTAACGAATCGAAAGGAACGGCTCGATCGACAGGCCACGAGCTGTTCGCCGATTAAATTGCAGGCCCGACAAATGGCGGAACGTTTCGGGATCATTAGACAAACGTTCGGGGACGTTATTAATGTCGACGTCGGTACGTCGTGGAATGAATCGTCCATCTCGTTCATCCGGAATTGTCCCTCCTCGTTTTTCCTCCGTGAAAAACGTTTCCAAGCGTGGCTCGCGCTATCGATCGACCGAGCCACGCTCCAATTTCGCTGTTACACGATTCCGCGATCTGCATTCACCGCCGCCGATGAATCTTGCTCTAACGAAACTTGGTGTACGTTGCTACGCTATTACCAAGTATTAAGACATTGCTCGTTACGATATCATAGCGATATCTCGCATTTCGCGTTCTCTCGTGAGAGGATGTTAATAAGGAATATCAAATTTTATACAGGTAGCTACACTATCGATCAAAAATTTGAAATCATTGCGTGTTTCGTAGCACCTAGAAATTTAACATTTGGAATTTATACGTATGTTCCAAAGAATTTAAGAATTTAAGAAGAACATAGTTCAGTATTGCTTAATCTTCGAATACTTTTCGCTCTAAAATGTCTCGAAATAAATAAAATTGTTATGAATAATTTTATTTATTATTACGATAACGGTATTCCAAATATTTAGGAGTTCATGGCAATGAACAGAAAAAAAACAAAAACTGTCAGCACTAGGTTACTCAAATATGTATATCATATAAAACATTTAACATCCAATATTGTACGAAAATCCGCATGAAAAACAACACGATAATTACTGCGACATAAAATTTCTCTATCCCCAAAATACCAACACCCAATACCAATTTGAAATAGCCACAGTAAAATACACATTACATTTCGTAAATGATTCTGTGCCCATTAATCAATCATTTGTGTTACCACGTCTCATCGAACGTTCGCGTGCCATTGGAAATGTTGTAAATGACAAATTTCTAGTATAATCAAGCTCAATCGAGTCGTAGATTTAATTGCGCCCATAACTGCGACTTTTCGATAGCCCTCGTTATTGCTTGTTCCCCGTCCCCCTGTCTCCCTTTTTCACTTGGTGAAAAGAAAGCGCTCGTTAAAGCACCGTGGAACGCTGCAGGAGTATGGATCTCGTAGTTGAAAGAGAATTTCAAGGGAAAAAAAGAGGGCTGTTCTCGAGACCTTGCGAAGTGATACTGAAAGAGAGGCGTGCCTCTGAAACGAGGCGTCGAAATGGATGGCGCGTCGTTTCCCGCGGGATTAAGTTCGTGTCCTACTCCAGGATTCGGCTGGAAATCTTAACAGAGAGGTACCAGCCTCGCGAAAAATTTCCCCCCGAGAATATTAAAGCTTACCGCGCATTTATTCGCAGATGTCGTCGAAAATGTCTTCATCGCAGCTGAATGCTGCCCGCGTTCGCTACACGCATTCAAATGAGAAACAGAACAAAAATTTAACCAAAAGATCAGGGAAACAGGTAATCGTACTACTTTGATCGTTGCCACATTTACGTGCGTGTGATATATTTGGAAATAAAACAAGTACATTGTTTGCACGATAATAATTTGAATATCGGACACAGATTGAAAATCCAACGAAAAATAAAGAATTGCAAAAAAGAATTTCATAATAATTCGTTAAGAATACACATGTAAGTTTTCATAATATAGGAACAAGTAGGTATTGCATGAAAATTATTCCTCAGTATACAGACAAGTTCCTCAAAATGCTTACTTCCCTATCTCCATACCCATAATTTGGTCGTTAAAGGTAATTATACTGAAACTGGTAATTATCCCTGGAAATAAAAAATGCATCGATATAACTATAATGTATCTACGAGAACGTCACGACAAAATTCCCTCCCTCATTCCTTGTCACGCGTTGGTATGTAATCTTATCTGAATATATGCCACATTCCATCAATATTCGTGTTCATCCGTACGATTGTCTCGAGTCTATCAAAAATAACCAATCAGATAGGCAGTCCTTTAATACTATCCTTGCTATCCATTATCCTTAAAATGCTATACTTTTAATACTATGCTTTTGATTAAATCTTCCATGAAATATAACAATATTTGGATTTTGCAGGCACATTCAATGGAACAGCATTGCTGCGAAAAATACGCGCAACACGTTGATCTCGATACAAGGAGAATCAAATAAAATTGCTAGGGTTAATTCTACTATAATTTCAAAGGTGCTTTCCCACGACGTTTTCCGATAATCAGATAGCTGACGCGAGTTCCGCTCTCCCGAAGCTACGTGACCCACCAACGGGTATCTGTCGGGGTGTTTCTGAAGAGATTCATGAATTATGTAGATATATCAGCGTGTGGGAGGAGTTTCTACACGCTGCCTATACGATCAACCGGCAAACGCTTCTGAACTGTCGGCAGAATGTTGTTTACCGGCTATGTATTTGATGGATGAATCTACATCGTTCGATAAGGGGTGACACTCTATCCACTTTATCAAATCGGCATAGTCATCGTGTCATCGTCACCAACGTAATTCGGCGAGCTTTCCGTATTATTTGCGATTGGATCGCGTATTTGCGTACGCTCGCCTTTGAGAAGCCCATTAAGATCGATCCAACTTTCTGACAATCACCTTCGATGCATCGAATGGCAAGATTACGATTTGCACCGTCGAGATTTTCCCGTACGCTCTGTATTTCCGTTTCATTTAAATTCTTGACTTTAGGATGTAATTTTTAGTGTTATTAAAACTTCTGGATTTCTTATTGTAAACCATATTTAGGGACTTTGTTTTTAAATAAATTTCTGAATAAGATTTTTGAAATTATTAGAATTTTTAAATAGATTTTTAAATGAATTCGTTTGAATCAAATAATTTAGAAAAGAATTGATATCAACATTTACGGTATATACGATAGCTTGAGAGATCTCTAACATGATTTCTGTCGAATAACAGTTTTTGAAATATTTTGTAGCATGCATTTGAAATGTAAATTCGTCAGTTAAAGCCTCAATGGGTAATGAATTCGAGAACGAGAGTAAGCCAAACAAATGCTACACCATGAACGCTTTAATTACAAATTATACCCTCGAAAAGCGCGTATTTTGCCGTTTGGCAAACGTTTTCAAACGTTGCGCTAACATAAATGGTTTCTATTCGAGGGATTGATAAATTCACAGAGCGAAACAAACGCACAGTTTTGACAAATGGCGAAATATCCATTGAACAGTAGGATTAATCGGTATAAATGACGGGCGACTAATATACGGCTCGTTTGTTCCATTCCAAAGTAAACCATGGAATATTACGTTCATTATGATTATCATTGTCATGGCTTTAACGTAATACGCGTAATTCGTAATTCCATCGGTGAAAATCATTCGTATTTTGCAATTATAAATCTCCATAAAAATCGGAGGTAAAATATCCAGAATAAAATAGTAAATACTTAGTAAATAATAATAGGAAATAAATAGTAAATAAAATAGAAACTTTTTGAGAATATGTTATATGTGTATGCTATAGAAAACATTTTTACATCTTATTAATGCTGCAATGAAACGCGGCTATCATTCTTCTACCGATAAAATTTGAAACTAATCTGAAAATGTACGCAATATGCAACGAGTATATCTAAATATACTACACGTTGAAGTGTGAAAGTAGATATTATCGTGGAGTAGAAATTAGATTGAAGAACTCATACGACCGGTGCCTCTAAATTACGGAGCTCCACTTCGCTCTATTTTTTGACATTTCTGTCACGAGATTTCCCGCAGGATATTAGGTTTGGATAGATTTAGCAATATGCTAGATCCTACGAAGGCATCTTGACTACAGAAAAATCCAATATCCTGCTTGTCGACGATCGGCAACGATTTGGAGACGAAGACGGAAATAACCAGCGTCTCTAAGT
Organism: Bombus pyrosoma; assembly: GCF_014825855.1. Taxonomy (NCBI): domain Eukaryota; kingdom Metazoa; phylum Arthropoda; class Insecta; order Hymenoptera; family Apidae; genus Bombus; species Bombus pyrosoma. Next base: position 12,316,047 of record NC_057773.1, on the reverse strand, counting down.
TAAGAGATAAAAGGAAGTGAAGTCGGAGAAGAATTTTGTCTAAATTTCTACAAACAAGCAAGTTTAATCTTTCGACACGTTGATACGAACATCTGCCAGACATGACGAAGCAGCGTGGCTGTTTCTTATTAAGATTCTTAGTAATTTAAGTCTTCAATATCTAATGCTTCACGAACTGAATGTTCTTAGAAAAATTTGTCTACCAATTTTAATAATAATAAGTAAATAATAAAAAGTAATGAACTGCGGATATCGATGCAAAGTCATATTTTTATTAATCTAATTGGACAAATAGAAGCTGTGCAAAATTATTTTACTTAAAAAAAATTATAAGTGAATAGAAATCTATAGATTAATAACAAATAGCAATTTTTGTCGAAAAAGATAGTATACTATGTTACTATTTTGCAGTGATAGTATACACAACAATTTTGAAAAAAGCACTTTATCTGCCACGATCTTCCCAGATTTACTGTATACTGAATACAGGACTACATTTTTTAATTTCGATTGTAACAGGTACTCTGGTTGCCTGTAAATAAAGAGAGAAAGAGAGACAGAGATAGAGATCTATCAACTACAGTCAATGCAAAGCGATATCGGCAAAAGTTTCAACAAATACGGGCCACTTCGATTTAATTAAACCGCTAGACGAAATGAAAAACACGCGACAGATGACGGACCTAACGGAACATGCAACGGAAAACATTTCGGCAATGTGGACAAAAGCAATGAACAGTAGTAAAATAAGAACATTTAAAAACACCTGTATACCTTAATTCCTTCAAACATTAAATTATAGAGTCCAGGTGAAAAAAGAGATAACGACGAGAAAGATCCTTCGAATTCCTTTTTACAACCACAATGTTCGATAGAAGTCAAAATTCAATAATCTAAATTGATTGGAAAACGATGGCAAATGAAATGTCGCGTTAACGTAACGGTGACTCCTAATGAATTTTTTGGTATTTTTCGTGGGAATTACCGTCGATATATTGAGTGTTACCAGATAAGAGTCGAACAATTAAACGCAACAAATGAGACGTCGATAGGAAAACCATGCTAGATTCGCGTATAAATTTCGACGAAATGGCGGGAATCGCTAAACTCTCGTCTGTTCTCGTATCGATCTCAGTTCCGTCCCTTCTCTTCTCTTCCCTGCTCTTTTGTGCGAGCTCTCTTCGCTCGGCAAACCCTCGAGGAGTCTTGGCAGCGAGCAAACGTTTTCCACGATTTTCCATGCTTGGTGTGACGTCACATCCGGTAGCTAGGACGTTCACCGAAAACAACATCGCGTGTTTAGAGAAGTATCAGCATGTTTATAGAAATTGAAATCACTCGGTTTCAGAGGAGAGAACAGAATTACGTTACACTTCCAGAACGGAATGATTGCATCCGGTATAATGTTTTCAATTACGTTACTCTTTTCATCGAATATACACAGCGATGGGACTTTTTTGACAGTGATAAAACCAAGGAATTGTTCTAATCGATTTTTCGATAGTAAAATAATTTACTAATCCAAAGCAACTACTAATAATATAATTATTGTTATACATATTGTATAATAAGGTGGAAAATCTATGTGAAAGCTTTTGCATATCATTATATTAGGTTGCATGTACTTTTCTCTTTTACGATTTTATGACGTTTCGACAAATATAACGATCAGATAATTTGTCATTTGTAAAATTTCACGATGTGCATAATCACGTATCAATACCAGTAATTTGTAACTTGTAAATTTTTGTTAATAATGTTACTACTACTGTGTAAGGTAGCTCTGGTATTTTAAAACAGATATTTTTCCTTTGGATTTCATTTACAGAGAAGTTATTGTACACTTTAAAAGTCATAAAAGAGATTTATACAATTTATTAAAAATTAATAACAAATTTAACTTCAACTGCTAAAAAAGAACGAATTTATTTGAACGAGCGAGTTTATTTTATATTTTAACGAAAACAACGTCATCCTTTATTCGAAAATGTAGAGCACGTCAAGCGCGTTACGATATTTTTAAACATTTTACGATCATAACAAATTAATTAGCAGCATCGATCACGTGCAGAGCTTTTAATCAACCATGATGATTAATTGTTCCCAGGTTATTGCCAGGTATTGGACCGAAACGGACCAGTTTCACGTATGACCACCCAAATATTAGAAATTCAAAATGAATTTGCGAAATCGTAAATAACGTGGCAATCTGTCGCTTCGATACAAATAATTCATACACAGCTTGCAATGGGTTGTTCGACCATGTCAAAGACTATCAAATATTCACATAATTGATCTAACTATAATCTAACATATTTATAAAACTGTTTTACTTACACAGATAATAAGTTTAGAAGTTATATTTAAGAAATAAGATCACTGATATCATTTTTCTTAATGTATAAGTAAAAAAATGCCTGTTTTTTTTTTTTTTTTTAGAATTTGCAACTTCAGAAAACTTCTTTCATTCCCCTGTGTCGAAAAGATATTCTAAAAACAAAAGAAGATATATTCTCCGTCACTAAAGCGTACATCATCGTCGAATCATTTTTCATAAAATCACACCAACTGTTTATCATTACACACGATATTCTTCTTGGGAAAGTCAACACCCACCATAGACGATACGAAAGATACAATCTAGAATGTCCTGCCGCAACCAACCACAGGGATAATCGATCGCGGAGATGAGTCATCTCTCTTGCGGAAATTTTCGAAGGGATGCAGTTGATGTGGGTTGCCGAAGGAACGAAGATAGCAGGGAAGAACAAGAGAGGAGGGAAGAGGGAGGAGAACGAGTGACGTGGAACACCCTAAAGTTGATTCCAGAGAAGTTACGTTACGCCCCGTTCTAAGGACACGTTTCCCACCTTGTTAACGATTAACCCACCGCCTCGTTGTCTTTGTCTCGTTGTCGTCCCCTGTCCTATCAATATTACATTTAAAAATAAACATAATCGTCTTGCCCACTCAAAGGATAACTTTAAAAGAGAGTCAATGAGTAAAATTTCCATAAATATATTATGTACGTTATACATAACTATTTTGAAATTCCATTAGTACTACGTATAATAAGCATCTTCGAGTGGAGACATTGATCGATAGGGGGCGAGAGGAAAGTTAAAATAGGTACACAAGATAGCGAAAACGTGAATGCAGATGCCTCGACAATCATTTCCGGAAACAGGCGGAGGTCGTAGTCAGGGCAGCCGGAAGGCATCTTCGAGTGCTCTCGCCCGTTCCTCCGGCACATTTTCATTCCTCTGCCATTAGCCGCCGCTTACTATTCGTTTTCGACCCAATTATCAATCCCTTCCACGGTCTCGGCCGGCCGTGCACGTCGATGGATATCTAACTTCCTTGGCTGAACGAGGTTCGAGTGTTTCCCCGATTTCCCGTAAATGAAGCTATACAGAGACTCAGATAATACTCGCTACCCGTCCTACGCGGCCTCCATTAACCAGAGAGTTCCAACATTCCGCGATTATGCGCGCCAGTCCGGCCAGAAATTAACAATTTATTTCCAGCTCGTAAATTGAGCTGTCCCGGCAATAACGAGCATTTCTGAATCGCGCTCATATGGCGTTTCATTTTATTGGATTTACTACGCGAACACGAAGCTCACGTGCAACGGCTGGCTTGTGCTCACGTGCAATGGCTCTGACACCATGTAACGCGCGTTGTACGATACTTAAGTGGGTAGATACTTAACGCGTGTCCCATCTGCATATCTCGATCTATCATTTCGCGAATTTTATTACCGCATCGCATCGCAGAGATTCGACTCGTGTTTCGACGATTGTTGCGAGTTCAATGCGCTCCTCTCGTGTATAGGCATACACAAGGGCGCATTCTTCGTTGCAACTACGATGAATCCACCGTGACTAGGCAACCGGCAGGATCTTGTTTTATGTTGTTTTTGGTAATTACGCTTGGAATAGGATTACGTTAGATGAAGCTCGTGCATGATTCATCAAATAAATGATTTCAATTTCGCGTTAGCAGCGAACGAAATAATCTAAGTGTACGTATCTCGAAGTGCATTTCGAATTAATTCGGGATGAATGGCAAGTCTCGCCGACGCTCCAATTTCTGAAGTGTGGTAATTTAATTTCCATTTCTGTCTTCATTAAAAAGTATCCGTTATATAATTCAATTTATTACGCTCTTTTAGATTCACACTTTTTGTTCAATTTTGCAAAACTTTTAACCATTACATTTTCCTTAATGTTTCCTGTTTCAGGAAATTATCTAAGTTTTAAATTTCCAACGATAAGTCTGAAAAATGGTTATTCAATCATGAATTTATTCAAAAATGACGATATTATTCCAAACCGTTCGTTTCATATTCTTCGTCTGTCAAAGTTCATTTCGAAACTGTCGAGTGACCAAAATATCTTCAAACGCGAGGCAACATACTTTTGAAAACACCGAAAATGGTAACTAGAGAACCTTTTGAAGTCTATTGAACGCTAAGAAAGGCAAAGATTTGGCCATATGAAATGGGAAGCTTCGACACGAACGTTCAACTTGTAACCGATGAACAAGCACAGATTGGTCCTTTTGCATGAAGCGCGACGACCATCGTCGTCTAGCTGCATCTAACGGCTTTTGTAGATGCACTCACAATGCACGTCGCTTCTCCGCACACACCGCTTTCCTTCAGACGGTTTACATACGAGCATAGATATTACTCTATAGTATCTAGGTTGGCTCGGCATTGTCGCGTATGTGCAGCATGGTACAATAACTTCAGCGAACAGGAACAGAAACGTGCTCCAGAAACGGAGATAGCGTCTTCGCCGCGAGAACGGAAGACGCGTTGAGTCGAAAACGAACTTGGATTGAAACTACGCGATAACGATCGTCTTCTTTGTGTAGGCACTGCCACGTGCTTCCACAGCCTTTGTCGTCGCACGGATCCATTTATTTCGAAATGAATAACAGATTTTTGGATGATATCTTACTGAAGTTAATTATAGATATAGAAGAGACTTTATCTATTTTTATTAAATTACATACTCAAGAGAATTTAGATGCAACGAAGGCACAGTAACGTATAATCGATGATCGATAACGAGTGTATCAAAAATTCGACACAGTGAAAAAGAAGGTTGACCGCGTAGAAAGAGAAATATATTTCGTTAAAGAGTTTCTCGTTTATGATTATTATCGAAAACCCATTTTATTAGATACAAGATCAAACGAACATTATTATGTTTGAAGGTACGGACCGACATAGAAAAGAAGAATTTAAACGAAGAGCGGCATTTGTGCCAGATAAGCCCAATTGACTCATAAATTTTATTAGTCAGTCTGTGATACTCCTTTGGGCTATACAGCACGAATTAAACAACGTTTTATGACTTGGATGAGATTAAATTGACATCGTATGTTCCATTCTGTACTGCGGTCGTGCTATCACTAATACAAATAAGAAAGAAATCTTTCAAATGGAACTTACGGCACACCTTCCAATCGGCCACAACTTTAATATCTAAAATGTTATTAAGAAAATAATCTGGACTGGAAAATATCGACTGAATCCGAAATAAATTGAACTAAATTTTATACGTGACTACTTCATCGTTTCAGTTCGTTAACCTCGTTATCCTGCCTCTATTTTGGATTGATAAATATGTTAAATTAAATTAATTATCTACATCAAATTTCTATTATACCGTCTTAAATTTTTAACGATATAGCGCATAAGATACGTTTACATTTTTCTCAAAATCAGCTCGATCGTTTAATTATTAACATTCTGCAGCAGTCTTCCATCGCGGGCTATACATAGTCCTGGCCATCGAATTTTCTTACATCGAATATGCAACATTCATTTCTTAACCGCGATATGTCATGTTCATACATGACAGATAAACGAGTCTTCAAAAATTAACCTCGGCATTTTATAACTTCTTCAATTCTGATTCATATTATAACCCAATTACAACTGGATAATCAGGGAATGTATATTACCGTCATATTTCACCAAACAAATTGCATGCAAAAGCAGCACGCGTTTTCTTGGAAGCAACGCGCGTGTCTCGGAAGATTCAAGAGTGATCGTTAGAAAAACCTGATCGCAGGTGAGCATATTCACGAGCCACCTGAAAAAAGGAGGATCTCTCGAGCGAAAAAGAAGATATATGCACAGTAATCCGACCGCAACACGTTCTCTTTGTTGCCGATCTCGTGTCGAATGGCTGCTGCCTCTCCATTCTGCCAGCCTGTACACTTTCATTTTTTTCTTTTTCCTTCCCTTTTGTACCTGGCTGCACTCCAGAAACATTGTGAGGGCCAAGTATGGCGCCCTCTCCGAGAAGGACGAAAGAATCGCTTTCCATTATATATAGGAACAAGAATGTGTGCTACGTTCCATCAGCAGGTAAAGGTAGCTTCACACAGGCATACGGGGAACGGCATACGTACTCCTCGTTGTACCTCGACCTAGCGCACCCAGGAAGTGTTTTTATCCGATCCTCGTGTATCTCCGACTCGATGATTCCTCGGTGAAGTCGGAAACGCCGACTTATCTCGCTTTTATCGCCAGCGAACAAACAGCCCGCGCGATGGAGTCTTATAATACATCGTGCGCTACACGTTCTTCGACGATCAGGTAAGTTTACTGGATATCTCGACGCGGTTGACGCCAGCATCGAGAAGCATCACGAACCATGATCTTCAACTGCGTCTGTGTCTGTGTATCTAGATGCTGCGAAAACCACTGAACGGGATAAACAATCCGTCGAAACGAGGACACCAAGTTTCGAAGCGGATCAAAAAGCGTTCGGGAGAAAAAGAGATTCTTCGTTGGCTGTGAAAGGAACGTTTTTACCAGCCCTCGAACGAGGCCGCTGGACTTAATAGGTTAACAGCAGATTTCTTATTTGTCCCCTGCTTTCAGAATCATGTGATCGAACCGAATTGTTATCGCGATCGAGCGATGATGAAAATCTCCTTTCGAAGCGTACGGTTAGTGTGAAATACACTTTCGTTTGAGAGTGAATTTTATCGCGAATGAAATATTCGATGTGAAGTATTCGATGTGAAATATCGAAAGAGGGAAAGAAATGCATTGGAAAGCTAGCGAATTCCAGGTTACCGGTAGTTCAACTGAAGAAATACAGAAAACGAGCAACGAAAATGACGATTACCCAGTGAGCTACAAATCAAGCTGAGAAGCGATAATACGATCGCCGAGCAACGAAGAACCGGATCGAAAGCGATAGAGAGCAACGAGGTGCGACGATTACGCGTAAAGTCAGCTACTTTATTAATCCGTTGGTATGACCGTGCATATCTAGGAGACAAACATGAGGAGCAGAATCAGAATGAAATGGATTTATCCGAATCTTTTGTTCAACCATAGGCAAATCGTCATACATATTTATGAACGTTCTCAAATAATTTTTATATTCCTCTTCATCTTCTAGGAATTTAAGAACGCAGCTATATCAAAACAACCCCTGGCTATTCGCTTCGTCGCACAAATTGGGTGTTTCTTTCTAGCATTACTTGCTGAAACTCTTAAAAATTCATTCGCGAATTCCTTCGTTATTACACGTATTACAGTAAACACAATTTTCCCCAAAATCAATCCAGGTACTTTTTATTATCTTTCTGAAATAAGATTATCTGAAATCAAACGAATTCAAGTCGGCTATCTTGACTTGGCATGCGCGAACACAAACTCAAACTCAAGTCATCTGAATTCAACCAACTTTGAAGGTTACCCTAAAATAACAGAAACGAAGAAACTAAAGAATAGATACATCGATGAAAATCACATCAGTGTTATCATCCCACTTCCTTGCTCGATCTAATGCAAGATCAGCCGTCGTATAGCCGAGTAAACTGGTTCGATCGCTCGATTCGAAACCAGTTTCCGATGTGCCGGGGCGATCCATCTTGTTCACCTGCACGCAGACACGGGTCCACGCTCGTATAGACACGCTCGTTAGCACGTGCGTGTATACACGATATCCCAGATTCGAGATCCGATTATTCTCCCATAAGGAGGAAAGAGCCAGACGAGATCGCGCTGTAGTTTAAACCAGTAGTTCGCCGGATCGTTTGCTTCGTGTACGCGTGTACGACGCCAGACAGTCGGTCGACGAGAGGAAAACACGGCGAGTACACGTCGAGGAAATCGAGGATGCGCCTGCTTAAATCAAGGCGATCATTTCTCGCACGCTGCCTCGCTATTTCCGTAGGACGATTATTTCTCGCGCGGCTTAACCTCGCCAATATGGTAATCGTTGATTAGTACGAAGAGGAAAAGAACTATGGAATTGTTCGTGCTTTGTCTAATGAAACAAAATAATAGGAAATAAGGGGAAAAAATGCGGTTTGCGGAGGAGCATTTTGTGCGAATTGTATTGTGAGTGATAATATCGACATTATGTAGTTAGGTAGATTAATCGTGGAATATTTTGCAAGTGAATTTTTGCTCAGGAATGCTTCGATACTGCGTGGGTGGTATGTGTTATTCGTAAACCATATTGATATAGTTGGAGCCGTCTGTTTAATTATTATCTTTATCAGCTGCGGATTTCAACACCACGAGTAATTTTATGTTTCCTTCTCGAGAACTTTGGAAGGAAATTATCGGAGGCAGAGGGTTTGCAAATTTGGTTAAAGGCAATGTAATTGAATAAGGATTTGTATCGTTTGATATGAATTATTTCTTATTCTAATTCCAGTGATGTCATGGAGATCATTTACGATGGGCAATGTCGGAATTATACCTACCAAATGTATATTATATCTATACTTATGCATAATGTAACGTATGCTACAAAACTGAACAGCAGCATTTTGCTGCTGTCAGGAAACGAAAAAAATTTACATAATAATCACCGCGTTAATTAATTATATTGGCTCGATCGTCGAACACAATTATCAATTAACAAATTGATAAATTAATCTCTATTAAATTTTCAAAATTTGCATAGGAGTTGGAACTGATATTTCTAAATCCTCCTTTCACTCATTCGCTAATCTTACGTTAAACATCATTTTCATCGATAGTTTTTTTCTGTATCCGAGTTCTCCAACGGTGAAACTAATCTCTACGTAGGGGATTTCCGTAAAAAAATTGAAGAACAATGCCCAACGGTAAACAATCTCAGTGGTATCTAGAAAGGTAGATGATAGGAGTAGGCGTGCAGTTACGCTCGATACCTCGCCACGTGTATTACGTACAATCTGCGGATGCTGAAAAGAATCACGACTACCGTTTCTTCCTTACGCGTAGGAGTGAAGATATCCTCTTTCGCGTGTATCTGGGGAAAAGAGAATGGCGGCACCGGTGGTCCTTGACAATGAACTGGTTTTCGAGTTTTGGCGTCGAACCAGTTGAACGACAGAAATAATAAAGGAAATGCCAGACGTGCGACAGCCTATCGATTGGGTAAATTGCCACGCATATTATTTGACAATGTTCAATGAGAAGGTGAATTAAGCATGGCTGGCGTAACAATATGTAGCAAGCATATTACAATATGAAGAGAATTAAGCTAGACTATATTTTGAAGATTTTATTTCAAACTTATTTTAAACAAACATTATGTCTAACTTTTGGACAGGTGTGTACGTTCGTGATGTCAAGTAAAATTGACATAGATGATAATACGTTATCTATTATAAAATTAACATGAGATAGTCATAAGTTAAAGTTCTGATATTTGGTGAAATCAATAAAAAAAGATAGTAGTATAATATAGTCCAAGTAATTCGTAAATTTTCTATCTTACACTTTTTATCTAATTCGAGAGAAATCGTGTCCATATTTCGAACAAGGTATTCCAGAAAATTTCTGCCAAGATAAATCTTAGGGATTCCGTAGATAAAATCGTATTCTATCTCGGCAGATAATTCTCTTACGTACGAAGGATTTATATCCGGTAATTTAGAAGAATCGCTAGGTCGTGTCTGTGACTCATAGATAGTTCGCGCTCCAGCTCGACAAATCGTGTTTTTCGCGTCACCATCGGTTATTTCTTTGCAGTTCTATCTCTTTTCTTATTTTATCCTTTGTCGAATCAATTACGAAACAAAATTACTAAAAACTATAATATGTTTCTCTAAATATCTAAGATAATACTCCAGTATATCTGAAATTATTTTAACAAAATTCTAAGGCATAAAATGTGCAGACAAATTTGTAATTTCTTTTAATTTTCATTTAATGATACTTTTGCAGTACCTATGATAATTAAGGCAACTCCACCTTGCAGAAATTTGTGTACATCAACGAAAACCAACTCAAAATCAAATGACTTTTGTACTATAAATTCATAGTGGTAGCAATAAAGTTTTGCAATATTGAATATGAACAACCCCTTCAATTTTAGAATTTTACGTTGACGCATATCGCGTATTTAAAAAGAAAAAACACAATTTTTTTATCGTTCGAACCGATGAAGAGAAAAAGACAGAGAAATGTATGTTCTGTAAACAATATTGAGTCATTTTGGGAAAGCAAATACTCGTTACATTCGATGAACAGTGAATAAAAAGGTATCGGCTTCGAGACAATGCTGTGTCTTCCATTTATCAGCGATCGTGGATATGCAACTTTGCCACTTATAACGAAAATAAACTTTTGCAGGAGATCAAGCGGCCTCGATGCAGCCATTGTTTAATTCGTGTTTAATTCAACGGCATAAACTGTCAAACGCAAACATTTGGAGAAGTAAATCCAGCTTCGATTGTACACGACACCTTTATAATCCTTTAATTTGATTAAAAGCTGCGAATAATAATACGATACGGCAATTTTATTTCACCGACGATTGAAAACTCCAACATCGAAATCGCATTGTTATCGAAAAAGTTACATTGAATAGGACACAATGAATGACAATAAATATTTTAAATAAATAAATACGTAGGTATGTTTGAAAAATTCATTTCTGCTACACGATAAAGTAATTAACGTGGTAGTTCTCTTTAATTCTTTTTTTAATTCAGTAATTACCTTTCATAATTCAAACTCAACTATTAATAATCCGATTCATAAAGCAAATATAATCAATAGACCATTATTGGTTACGTTAACACACTGTTGACAAACCATAAATATATTTGCGCTTGTTTACATATCAATTTACACAATTATCAAAGTATAAAATTACAGAAATTATCATAGTAATATTATTCGCTATGTCGACCAGCGTTGAATATTATTGAATAATATTTGCTGGATAAATTATGTTCAAAAGTGCAAAAGTAAAATAATTCCATCGGATTAAAACAAACCTAAAATTCAGTATCTCTCCGACAATTGTCATCAATACCATAAACAGTCATCGACGCTTTTTTAGTTACGTAAAAGCACGCGTAATGTTTTATCTTTTTTTTTTCGCGGCGAGTCTCTTCCATGGCATCGCAAATAAAAGCACGCGAATTCCCCAGGGCTCCCGGGACGCCTATTTTTAATGGGGAACCGTATTTAGACACCTGTCAGGGAATTCTGCGTGGAATGCCAGAGCGGAGGTGCACGCGGTTCAGGAAACACGGGTGCAGAGGCGAGAAGTAGAATATACGAGCGAGAAGAGGGAGAAATGTGCGAAGAAGACGCGACGCATTACATAATAGTTGGCAGTTGGCATAGTTCTCGAGCACGGTCGCTTATTCACGCATGGAACTCGCACGAGAGTCACTAGGCGACAAGGCTAAGGGCGCGTTCACACGCTGCCGGTATGGCGAGCAAAATGAATTTCTGCTCGAAGAATCTTCAACCACCAGAATCACGATATCGATATAATACCACGCTTGGAATTACACGGCGATGAAATAAACTAACTCTCGGCTTCGAACTAAAAATATAATAGAAAATATGATGTCGTATATAAAAATGTGATATTTAAAATTTGTTATCCAGTCCAAAGGCACAAAGCTTTTTGAAATAGATGACGAATCCATGAAATTTTCATGAAAAACTCGTTTCTAAAATATGACTTCTAAAATGATGTGATTTGACTGAAATGATGTGATCTATGATTTGATTGTGTCAAATATGATCCCGATACTTTCGAGAGAGCGATCAATATTTTTGATGTGAGTATCTTTCAGCAGAATGTTATAGCTGAATTTAATAATTACAAAAAAAAAGACAGTTTTGATAATATATATGTAATTCGTTGACTAGTGGATTCTAAAATTGCTCTCATGTGAGATGAAAAATGTGACTTATCGTGTTTTTCGCTTGTGGTTTTCAAATAATATTTCTAGAGGAGAGCATAAAATATCCTCTGTGTGGTATAAAACGTAAATTGTTTTGCATAAATTGCATGTGCTTTTTCTATGGTTATTACGCTCGTATGAAATACGTAGTTGTGTTAAAGTAACGATATTGCGTACGTGCTTGGCATAGTGGTATGATGTATCTAGTGCAGTAATTTCCTTTCTGAATATCTGAATGTTATAACACTCTTATGAAACTTTTAAATTATACAATATTTTATTCTTTATTTAAAACATTGCATAGTTTTAGAGTAGAAATAATTTCAATTTAAGCATTTTGACATGGCGTGATTCAATCAGTGATTGTTAATGAACAGTAATGTTATTACTGAAATTATATGGTTTTGCACATCGATATGTATACATTGTGATACAAGTTAATGAATAAAATAAATAAGTAAAAGGAAGATTACTTTATGTAATCTGTTTTACATAATCTATTTCATATAATCTATTCATTATTGCAGAACTTCCGCGACTTTATTCATCGATACCCATCATCGATATCATATATTATCTACGTCAATTCGCTTTCGAATAAAAAAACAAAATAGTGATAGCTATTCATCGTTTCTGATAAACATAAAAGATACGTTTCGAAGTAGAAGTCCAATCCATTTCATTATTAATTACTTAGTCCGCTGTAAACTCTATTCCACGAACACTACGATAACGTCAATGCAACTTATCCAGCTATCGATATCCCATTTGCCTGAACATTCTGAGCTTAACTGGCAATCTTCTCGCTTCTGCTATTAAAATGACTGGAGCACGCACTGAAAGGTCGTTTATATGGACGATGCTTTAACACGAGCCGTCGGCAATACATGTGAGACGCGTTACACGCGAATACTCGCTGCAAACCGCATAGGGACAAACGAACGGACGCTAGATGAAAGGAGCGTGTGCATTTAGACGCGTGGGATCTGTCTGAGACCTGCACCTTCGATACCGCGTGAGGATACACGAGTGTAATCAATTCTACGAGAGAAATGTACACCATGATTCATAAGTACTATATTTGGACATTTCCATGTTATTGCAATTAAATAAAATACTTATGTATGCATATTGCATACATAATAAGTGTTTCATATAAAACATCTTGGAATATCATTAGCGATGTAACGAGACACGATTACGAGGATTATATTGGTTAAATTTGAAACTAATCAGAGGATATCTATCGTATATCCATATTGGGTTGTTTAAAAGGTCTATAGCTTCTTTATTATGAACTTTTATCAAATAATGAAACGTACGAACACAGATACTAATTTTAGTGGAATATTAAAGAGATTCAAGAGGAAACATAAAAAATTCATTAATGAAACACAGGATTTTTTCATTAGAAATAAGCATGGAACTAGAACGATGCAGGCAATGACGTTCCTTGTTTTAGTTTAAATCTGACTCGACTTATAGCGAAAAGTACAGAATTAAGGGCAGAGAAACGTCGTATCGTAACGTTAAAAGTATCAACATTTTGATGGAACTGCACGTAGTGTCAAAATGCTTATAAACGATAGTGAATATACGACCACGAAGCACAACCTCGTTTCTTTCACCCAGTTTTCGCGATTTCAAACCTGATTCCTGACTCGAGCCTATCGAACGATATCGTTCGAGTTAATCTCATTCGAAGCTACTCTACTAAGCATCCTCGACAATTTGATCGTCATGGAGCTTGTCGGTGCACCCTCGATCGTTTTAGAAGACGAAGATTTTATCTTTAAAACCGGTTCTCTCGTGGCAGGGCGCAAGAATAATAAATCTTCGCGGAAAGTAATTTTCATTCATCCGGTAATACACTGGGTGAATTTTAGTCAACGTTACAGGCTTCTCGTTTCCCGATAATTGTCAGTTCGATAATTTCATTTCAACGATTCGATAATTTCGTTTCGACGGGTTTAAATTAATTTCGTTATTCGCGAACCTTTCGCGAAAAATGCTTCTCCTCTCGACGGTGGAACGAAATTTAATAAATTTTCGTCCGTGGCATTCGATTGTAACTGATTTTCGACGATGACTGATTTCCATGTGGATAGTGTATGTTCATGGTGTCGAGTCGTTTATGTGAAGACGAAATAATATTTATATTTTACATTTCCTTAATCGAATTTGAAGCGGACTACCTGATGTCCAAAAATAAATAATTAACGATGGATAAAAATAATTATTCGAAATAATTTTGTAAAGATATAGGTCAAATTGACACATTCAATCACTCAGTATACGTAAATCTATCACAACGAATTCCTGAAGTTCTAACAAGTTATTTAATTATTTCAATTTTTCTTCGTCCTTGTATCCTGAATTAATTTCATCTAAAGCCGTACTTAGTTATTTGAAGGTAAAATAACTTCTTCCTTTTAGCTATTTATATTCCTTACTTTTGGAGTTATTTTTATGTAATCGTCGTCGTGTGGGACAAGTCATACATTTTCTTTGGGACATATTGATACACGAAAAGAATACACATATGAACCTAATTCCCTATCCCTCGTTGTAAATAGACTGATTCGAAAATTTTATCTATGTAGCGATAAAAATGATTCACTTTTTGTTGTCTCATATGCATGTTCTCAAAACCAAATTAAATAATAATTACAATGCCAATCGAAATAAGAATCGTACGAATAAGATTCACAGTATCCACTCGCTTCATACTGAAGTAAGTCTATCTATTTTTACTGTGTTGATATATTAAATTAACGTTCTTCATTCTCACAATATTATAATGTATAACTCTTCAAATTGAATTTGAAACATATTTTTCAAATTTTCGTATATGTATTTCAACAAAATTTGTAAATCAAACTAGAATTCTAGTACATTTTTAATTAAAATTTCGAGTAGCGATCATTAAGAGTTTTGTTTCACGGAGAAACAAAAAGAAGCGAAGAAGAAGGGATACAAGCGGCTGGGAAGAATCAGCGGAGTGGCTCCAATTTTACAAGCTTACCGGCCGCAAAGACGTCGAAACGGGTACCGTCTAATAGCGCGTAATCGATAATAATCGAATATCGGAGCGAGGCTTGAAACGAGGCGGCGCGCCAAAGTGGCCGGTATAAATAATTTAATCTCCCTCGTGTACTGGCCAGAGGTTGCCGATCCCTCTGACTTCACCAACGCGGATCGTCTGCAAAGGAAACGTGCAAACGTTGCGCGCTCCTACTTGTACATACAACTTGTACGCACGTGGGAATAAGCGTACCGAAAATATCTTCACTTTACAACCCCTTTGTCCCCCCCTTCTAGAGTCCCTTCTGAACTATCAACCTTCTTGGTTGCCTGTCTTCTCTCTGCTTTTCTTGGCTCCTGTCTATCGTAATGGAGGACTTCCTCCTCTTTTGTGTTGCGTTAAATTATGCGTTCGAGAATTGAGAAGTTCCAATTATGGACAATTTTCAGAGTTGCAGTTTGGTTAAGGTTAGTTTAATTTAGTATCCATGTATCCTCCAAGGAAAAAAGTTACTCGAGATGGTTTCGTTGGAAGTGGTTTATTAAATAATTCTACGTCGTTGTCCCAGTGGAATAAGTATCGGAGGTGCGACGATTTTTCATGATACCGATGAGAAATTTGATATAATTAATTTCAATAACTACTTCGTGTCTTTATGCGTCTCTTATGTTAAAACCTGTTAAGTGTTTATGATTGTTCGACATAAAGTTTCCAGTGTTTGTATGAATTAACAGCACTATCGGTAATGAATGAAATAAAAATCGAATATTAACAAATATTACGTGTATTTTGCAAATTTTTGTATCTTTGAATCTTCCGCAAATACATAATTAAAATACATTTGATTTTTCATTGAAGATATGGTAGACACAAAGCCATTAAGAATGTGATAATATAAATGTTAAAACACTGCTAAAAGTTTCTGTTCGTGTATATAAATACGCGAATTGCGTAATATGTAAATTTATGTTATCGAAGAAAGTATCAAAGGAAGGAGGTCGATTTATATGCGGCTTTGCTTTCACGGAAACTGCTAAACATGATCTCGACGTTCGACGCGCCATTATACGCGACCGATCT
The DNA here is from genome assembly GCF_014825855.1 of Bombus pyrosoma. NCBI lineage: Eukaryota > Metazoa > Arthropoda > Insecta > Hymenoptera > Apidae > Bombus > Bombus pyrosoma. The sequence goes on along the minus strand of NC_057773.1, from coordinate 12,299,750 downwards.
TCGATACTTGATATTCAGAAGTGAATCTAAGAGTTTCTGCTGGGCGATTTGCATTTTGCCAGCGTAACTCTGGGTGATTTATAAGTTTGTCGCAATACCGTAGGCACTCGAGTATAAAGTTCCATTGATTTCGCCAATTGTATCGAAGCAGACGTTCTTTGAACAAATGTACTAGTGTCTCGAATGTAACATCAGCTCGAATGTCAAGATATCAGCAAAAATATTCAACATCCATAATATCCCATGGAAAATTAATAAGTATATATAATTAGTAAAACGTTTCCCAAGTCGCATCGATCAGCTCCATAATTTGAAAGGTGATGATGTTACAAGCATGGTTCCTTAAATTTACCTTAGAATTTACCATTAATTATGACAGCTTCTGATATTATTTGTTTCTTGGGAACTCAATATTAATATTAATAAGAAAATATGCAGAGTATTGGTCAGTTTGATTTCTAAGAGACTCGAGCAAAAAATTGCAAGATCGTCATATTGCAAGACGGCAATCATCGAAAAATAGTGATCGTCCAAAAACGTTTGGGAAATCGATGGAAGAAGAGGGAGGAACGAAAGTATGATTTACCAGTGCCTGTATTAGCGTGAAACTATCGAACATTGTCTGGATATCCTGTACAGAACATGGTATATACAACCAGAACTGGACAGTAGTTGTTCAGTAGCGTATAGGTATAGCGACAGCTGGGTGGTACTTCCTATAAAGAGAGTGGAATATCGTGCTAGCACAGGTATTAATTCTGGATAGAGGCCAGAAGCTCAGCAAAGACTGTTGGAAGCCTGGTACACGGCCAACCACTGTCCGATTAATTATATTTTACGATTTAACCGGCAATCCACGCTTCCTACTCTCGCGTGAAAAAGAACCTAGCTATATAGACGAACGAGGCGTTCGACAGAGTTCTACCTTTCTAACCAGGAATTATCAATGGGACTGTGCTTTCGACAGGGTTAGAAAGTAATCCTCGAATTTAGAAAGTCGAAGACCATTCAAGGGAAATAATGCAAGAAATTGCATTACAGGTATTGAGTTCTGACTGACGCGAGTTTAACCAATTTTCTCGTATATGTTATGGTTACAGGTCTAAACTATGGTTATTTGATTTAAGAAATTGTATTTGATTATGTTAGATTATAGGGCATATCCATTCGTTTATTATTTTACGTCAGGTTATTTATTTATCTTTCTTTTTGTAGGGTGCATTAGCAATTCAAGAATACATGAGATCGATCATAAGGTTGAACTGGTAGTTAATAACAAAACTAGCAAACTTGTCGTTTTGATGGATTTCACATGGATCCTTCTTTATAATTACAGACGATAGACAGATACTTTTCACGAAATTGATGTCGATTTTTATTTACATAGAAATATGTGTATATATAACTATTTGTTTTCCTAAATATCATTTCAATTGAGATCATCTACGTAAGAATCGTTGAAGCGTGACTCTCAAAAGTCACTTTATATTTTCATATAAAATTCTATGAACTTTTATCTCGGATTAATAAAGATGAAATATAAATTAAATATTTTTAATCGAGAATAATTGATACAATCTCTAGAAACTCAAGTGAAAAGATTTTGCAGGAGGATGACACTGTAACAAGTGCATATCATAAAGTGGAAGATCAAATTTTTTGCAAACCGTTTTCTCGCCAGTAAATTTAACAGAGAGGGTCAAATAAAACTTTTTCTAGCGTGTCAGAGCAAATTTCTGTTTTTTAACGAACTGCAGGTAAAGTGAGGTACAAAATCGAGAACGTGTCTGTGAACGCGAGGGGAAACGAGTTGGAATTTTGTAGGTCAGAAGGAAAATGGAAGGAGGAAGAGAGATGAAGAAGAAAGAGAGAGAGAGAGAGAACACCGACGTCGTAAAACAAAGGACCTGGTCTGACCTGACCAGCTTAGTAATTGCCTAGATTCTTGGTTTTCTCTCCTGTTCTTTGTCAATGGTCCATTTGCCGGCATCTATATCAATTAAGGCTTGCGTCAACAGATCGATTTCCAATCTCAGCGAATTAACATTCTTAATTTGTTATTTCCGGAATTACAAAGCTACATAAAAATATTAATATTGCCAGAAAATTAAACACGTATATAAATAAATACGTTTAAGATAAATTATTAAAGTAGAAATACTTTTTGTCGTAATAAGACAATTTGTTTAAATCTCTGTAAAAGCTGCTGTTACCCTAACAGAATTTGTATACCCCAATTTTACGTCTGTTTTGACAAACAAAAAGACATCTACTATCATAAAAAAAGCTGTAGTACAAAATTGATACGAAAAATAACGCGTATCGGCGACAACTTTTTCGTGCTGCCTTCGGTATTGACAAATTTTTTAACGATAGAAAAAAGCAATTGGGTTAGAATTACAGCTGACAGTATTTAAAATAAAGAGAAGGTTTCGTGGCTTAACAATGGAACCTTTAACCCCTTTTTCTTCCACCCATGTCACCATATCTCCATTCTTCCATACATATTCCACACTAAAAAGAAAAGGCATCTACTGAAAAGGAATAAAAATCATCAAATACATAATCATCAACGTATTTTCTCTTCTCTTCGAACATTAAATCGGGAAGATTACTTCAGCCGTGGAAATAATACTTTAGGCAAAATCAATCAGTGCTAGCGGACAGATTAAAGCAAATACACTAATCCCGGGAGGAAATCTCTTTTACAGAAGGAAAATTGTATGGTAACGCGTTTCACTGGTAGCAAACACTCAACCTGAATACATTCAGGGACGCGGAAACCGCCTTGCCCCGGCTCCTTTTTAAGGAAAAAGTCACCGACCGCTTAACTACTGGCAAACGGGAGGATCTTTTGCCAGTCTTCGTCGTTTCACGATTCTCACAGAGCCTGTTTTACCTTCATCCCGTGCACGATGCACACCGTTCAACATCAACCGGTATTATACGGCGTAGAGGAGGTCCCTCATTGTGGACGGGTGTTTATGGGTAGCTTTTATGCTGGTCGGCAACGAGCGTGTTCAAAGCGCAGAATAATACCAGGCGTTGATGCGTTTAGACTTTCTTTTTCTTCCTTACGACCGGTCTAACATTGCATTAACAGTCGTTTAGAACTCTTAGATCCCCTCCTCCTCCTCTCCTTCGATAGCCCTCGAATACGGCCATTTATTAACATTTTATTTCGTTAAGTAACAGACCGCGCATCACTGTAATTCAGTTGCTACGCTATAGCTACTTTCTAGTAAGCGATCTGTATTTAAATGGAGCATGTTTAGCGATTGCTGCATTATGTAGTTCGTGCGAGTGTTTCGCTGATATTTGTGTGAAACAGACTATAAATATTTAATGATTATGAATGGACTATAAATGCTTAAATGCATGATTTTATAGAAAATTGTAGTTGTACGTTAGATAGTCTGATTGTGATGATACTAAATATTCGTTACTTTTTAGGAATATACCAGATCTGGTACTTTCTGTTTGTCCTCGAAAGAAAAGAAATTAAGTGTTTTAACTTTTCTATTAATCAGTCCTCGATATAATATTCATTGTTAATCATAGTTATCTTCTCCGTATTTGACAATTTACTTATTCCATGAACTTCTGTATCTACATAATTTTTCATTTTCCTCTTTAACATTCTAACACTGCTTCTAAGAACTAATTTAACTCAAAAACTCCAAAACACCTTTATGAAGGGAGTATCTGAATCAGTTTCAGATAAACGTAAGTGCTTTCTTCGAGTGCTTTCTTCGAGCGCTTTCTACGAGAAGTCACTTTAACCCGCGCCGTATATTTAAACCGCAAGGATACGTGCTAAGACATCTCCGCCGCTCGCCAGAATTTTCATCAATCCGCGTTTCCATTCCATCCGAGTATCTCGGACCTGACCTGCCTCATCTGTACTCGCCGAGTCAAATTAGAACGTCTCTTCGTATTTTCACGTATCTACGCTATCAAGCACACGTACACCCGCTAATTGCGTATACACGTGCGTTTCCACCGTCATTCTCCTCGTATGCATGCACAATACGCGTATTAGCTAGTTACGCAACTAACAGCTACGATATGTGGGTCGGTAGTAACGTTGTCGTAGACGTAATGAAACGAGACTCTAAACGCGTGCAAATACGCGCTATGATCACACACGTAGGCATCATTCAACTGGAAACTAATCGAAACCGGAGCGTCATTTGTGTACTTGGACGAAACACGCATCGTGCGTGCGTGACTAAGGCAGAATACACCTGAAGAGGATCCACGATACAAGAGAAGTTTGCGATGCTGAAATATGGTATAACGTAACAGGAATTTGATTTAAAAGTTTGACACTAATGATTTCAGTGATTTTAAAGTACTAGATACTTGTTAAAATTATAAATTTGTCATTTAAATTTGTCAGTTGTTAAAAGTCATAAAAGTCGAAATTTGATAGTCAATTGGTATCGTTGGATGGTAGGTGATCCATAAAACTAGGGGAAAAGTATGGATCATAAAATAAAATATTTCCAATTACTATGATTCTTTTAATTGCAAGTACTACAATGTTTAATTATTATAATAGATACAGGTAGATAGATATAGATAGATAGATTTTAAGAATAGATATAGATAGATTTTTTAATTAATATAAATACTTGTTGTTTATTATTAATTGAAAGAAATACGAGAAATTTTCCACGTTCTCAGAAACTTTTATAATTAACTTGCAAGGCCTTCCTTTACACATGGGCATCGTATTACGTTAACGATCGTTAAGAGAATAATTCCATGAATACCATAAAACTCTGGATCCGTGCATTTGCATGTAGTTAACTACTAAACTAACATTCGTCGTTAAATTCTGCATTTCACTATCCTCCATTATATGTTAACAAATAACTTTGACGTAACATTTGTTTCCATATTGTAAGACTTTATATACGTTTCACAAATATGTTTTTCCCTAATAAACTATCGTGATTTTTAATTTATGTTCTGTATCCAACTTCGTATATATGCTGTTGAAATACGTATCAATTTGGATCTAAAAGCTAGCCAATGAACGTATTAAAGGGATGAATGAAAATTTCGAACCCATGAATTATACACTGTTAAAGGCATCTACATAATACCAAGTCATTTATGAGAAAAGATAGAAAGAAGATGAAATGAATCGCGGAAAATGATTGTATGTTAAAGATATTTGTTCGAGAAATAAGAATTCCGTCCAAGTAATGAAATCGTTGAACGAACTTCAGAGTTAAGGTTTTATTCCATAAGAAAAATATTTTGTTCAGAGAAGAATTTTAAATTTTTGAAGCAGTTATTTTAAGATTAAAAACGTTGAAAGAATTTTATATTAAGTGGTAAAAATGTTCGATTCGAGGAAGAATTCTGTATCTTTAAAGTAATTATGTTTCGATTGGAAACACTGAAAGAATTTCAGAATAAACACTTAATAAAATTTATATGAAAACAACACAACTCTCCAGCTTATATAGTGTAAGCTAATATTAATTAATGAATCATTTATAAATTAAAAATAGGAAGTACCTTGTAGTTATAGGACTGTGCGTAAAGGAATTGAGAAGATTGAAAAGCGCTTTTTCTTAAGCATACGCGCTGCATCAGCAGAATGAACAGTAATATGAGATTGGTAGAACGTTACGTTTCATTGATACATTATGTTGAGTCTCGAAGGAATGATACGAGACAGATACAGTCTACAGTAATAAGATAATGTCCGTTATTTGGGATCAACTGTAGTAACATCGTTAGAATTCTCAAGGCTATTAAATAATGAAATTAACGTAATTGCAATAGAACATCAACCTCGATGACTAAGAAGAAATCCGATTCACAGTTTCAAATACGCGTGGATATATAATTTTCTTTAGAATTCCAGCTTCAAAGCGTGATAATCTCTGTACTGTTACTGAAACATACCGAGTGTCTGCAATTATTGTACGACTGGTATTTTTATAAATAAGATACAATCACATTTTTTAATATTCTTTTTATTCGCGTAAAAAATCTTTGAAATGTTGATCATGCTATTACAGACAGAGTTATACTCTTTGAATTATATTATTAATACAATAGCGAAAGATCTGTAAATTCTTGAAAGTTATTGTCCGTAACGTTATCAATGTTCAATTCATGGAGTTGGTTGATCTGAGCGGTCTAAATACAAGTGGGAGAAAAAGATAGGAATCGAGACTTGTAGTTAATATACGCTAACGTGACGAGTTCTCAAAGTCGTTTTATCATTTATATTATTTTGCAATCTCGACTTATGATCTCAAAGTGAATATTACCTCTCCAGTCGTACCGCAAAAACACCCTGTATAATCGTAAAATCTATACGAATATAACGAAGCAAACGGCGAAGAAGAAACACTCGCATCGAAAAAAAATCAATTTGCAAACCAATCAAAATTCTGAATCGTATGAAGCTTGCAAGCACATTAAGGAAGCAGCCTCGAATAGATACTAGCACGAACGAAGAGATAACTTCATTTTTCGTTATTTGCATACATTGCATATTATGCTGCTCATTTTGTTTCATTTCGAAGCGAACTGAAATTAATATGCGTCGTCGGTACAATGATACCGAATACCATTACTTTTGTACAAATAATTTTATTGTTCGGCCAAAGATTTACGAGCGGGCTGAGGACGCGTTTTATTTTTTATCCGAGCTGTACCACCGCACCGGTTAGGTCGGCTGGTCCACTGGGTGAACGAATGATAGGTATCTGCGAACCCAGATCGATGATAGTGACGAATTAGTACCGCCCCAAGTATTTAAAAAAAGAACAATTTTTTCCGCTGTTTTACACCAGGTGTTTCATTTCAAAGAACGATCATTTCAAATGAGACAAAGCAATTGAATTTCCCCTGTTTCGAACGTTATTCATTTTTGGCAAATATCTCACTCCTGTCGATAGTAATGTACCTCTGATTAATGGAATAAAAACAATATCTTTATTGCCATGGGGCTTGCCACTATTTACTATCAAACGAAAACATAGAAAATCGCTAAGAAAAATTCGACGAATGAAATTTCAAGACTTTGTCCAATAGTGGTATTGATGATAATAATTAAAGTGTCCGAATAAATTAAAGCTCGACCATATCGACGATTAACAATTTTGAGGAATTCGTTTGGAAGTTTCATCATCGCTAAAAAAAATGTCTAAAAACAGTACACGTGGATAATCAGTTTCTCAGTTATTTTCAGCAACTATACGAGCAGGAAAGAATCGAGTCCAGCTGCTGAAACGAGTTTTACAACTGGTGCGATAAAAAGTACAGGTAAACGATATACGCGCGTTTTACTACGAGGCGTGAATGTTAACTACAAATCTGAAAAAAGAACGTTAGATGTTAGAAGGATAAAAGAATCTGATAAAAGAGAGCAACCCGAAAATAACAAAGTCGTAAAATGTGGCTTGACATTCGAACAAGGCACTGGCTAAGCTGGAAAAAGATAGGTTCTTGAACTGCTAATACAAATGAAAACGATATCGGTATAACGGTGACGGTGCACGTTGCCGATCGTCCATGTCGATGCACCGAAAAGAAAACTGCAATCGACGAATCGAACAAGTACATCGCGTTAATGCAAACGGGCATTACGTAAATCAAAGAGCGACGGATATCAGAGCGTCCATTAAAAAAGGATCTCAAGCTTAATGATCAGGCTGGTTCGATCGCCAATGAGATCGACCTTGATCTCTTGCACATACACGCGAAGTATTCATAGATAGCCTCGATTATTGAGGTCGTCTTCTATGAACCGCCTGGAACTGTACATTTACGTAATCCCCTTTGTCTAACGCCGCATGAATGGAGATACTTTCCTACAATGCCGATTTAAATGAGGTCTTGAGAATTCGCTTTAAATCAAATTGTTCTGGTTATATAGAAACTACGTTTAAGATTGAAATTATATTTTCACTTGTGATTTCAATTGCGAGTGATTAGATAGCATACGAGTGAAATAAATTGAGCGATTACTTCTAACGAGTAATTAATTATATAAATCACTCGATGGAAAGATTCTAGGAAATTAATTTTTTTCTTTTCTATATCGAACCTGTTATATCGCCTGTTGAGATAAGAAAAATTACGTGCAAGTAATTACGATTAATAATATCCTCGTCGCTCAGAAAGATAAAAGTAAACAAAACTCATCGAAGATATGAAACGCCAAAACGTCACGGTTGCTTATTGCGAACTACACTATCGCTCATTGACGAGATGCAAACGAAGTTCATTCATATTCTCGCGCCTGTATTAATAATTCTGGAAACCGAAGTCAATTAGCATTTTCTTCTTTTATATATATCTACTCGTCTTTTTCCCGCGAGCTGGAGTAATTAAATTCGTATCTTTAATTTCGAGTACTTCGCCACAAGAAAGAAACAACGAAGCCGACGAAATCGCGTATTAAGCTGACTGAAAAACAATTTACAGCGTAGGCTGCAGTTTGAAAGCGGAACACGCGGCCTATATTTAGTCCGGGTCCATGAAATTAAATATAATAAGGGAAACGCAACGGGTACGCAGTGGTTCGTAGGTTCATAGGCTGACCCAGCAAAGCACACAAGGCAAGACTCGCAAATATTTAGCCCACTTGGGCACGGGCAACGCAAACAAATATCAAACCTGTTGACGAAGCGTGTATCTGGAGCTCGGTGTTCCAGAAAATTTCGTTCTACCGGCAAAACAGCTTGCGTACGAATTTTGAAGGTTAGGCGGGTCCTCCGCTCGCTTTCACGGGATTCCAAATAGACCGGAAACATTAAAAAAAAAAAACGAACGCGCCGGAAGTAGAATACGGGCAACTCACTGTGACATCGTTCGCCGTTGCTATCGCGAAGCGAATAAGGACGAATTGCCATCCGGTTAAACCGGTAGGTTACCAGCCTAATCTCACTGTGTTCGCTAATCAGGAGACTCGTGTGACACGTAAAACGTGTGTCGCGTAACTTAAGGGCGATATACATATACAGGTGTTGGCAGAAGGGAAAAGTCGTTGTGAATAAACAGTTGATACGAAAGACGGCGCCAGTTGGACTCTTGGCGATTCCAGGTAATGTAACGACTCGCCGATAAAAGATACAGATGTCCAAATTTGCTACTGTTATCTTGAAATCATTGAGAAAATATAAAGCGTTTTATTTAAAACATAGACGTAAAATCTTGCGGTACTGTTTGAAGATTTGAAAATTTATTGCGTTCTGTTCTGTATGCGTTGCGTTCTGTATAAATTCGTTCTGTTTTTATATTTATTACGATATATGTGACATATGGGTAAAACCAGGACGAATATTTGTTACAGTCCAATATTTATTTACTATGTACAGGAATGATCCCTCTGCAATTAGGCGTAACGTGCGACTAAGGAGACTGAGCTTAAGTAAATTGTATAACAAAATTCTCGAGCCGAATAAAGAGACATATGAAGAAAATGTATGTGTATATATATATCAATTGTATAATTATGACACGCATGTATTGCACAGTTTATCGATTAGATATCAGACGTTCAAATTCATATGTATGAAATTCCGGACTAGATAAGAAACCATATCAGAAATAACTTTCGATGTAGTAGGTTAATTTGTTGCAGTATTCTTGAATTATCTATGTACAATGTATATATACGGTTATAGTATCTTCTGTATGTAGGTACATAAATCAAATCGAATTTCTATTTTCGAAACTATTGATTCTGAGTATATATACATATATAGATTATAAATCCATAGTTATGGTTATTGATAAATACTGGTTGAAAGCAACGTTTAAAAGAAACATACTTCAGAAGCAAATGTTAAATTTTTTTCACTGATATTTTTATAATACTGTGATCATATGACGTGTAAATATTTCCCTTCTCTTCATACAGCTAACAATTTTCCACGAAAATTAGTTTCTATAGATTAAAAATGGGAAGTAAACGTTTGAACAATATTACGCGCGGTTCTTTGCTTTCACTATCGTTGAGAGCGATCAGACCAGCCTCGTGGGCATTCGTGCGGGGTATCGGGAGAGCGGCTTAACTAATTTTTAACCCCCTTCCTACTGACCAGTTCTCGTGCACCGAAGCCGGCATCGACGTTTGCTGTGTCCAGGTAAATTCGACTGTACACGTCTGTCACGTTTGTACGCGAACAAAAACAATAAAGAAACGACCTCCAGCGAGCACCCATTGTTCGCTGCTGCGTTTGAAAGATTCATAGAAAAATTTTATATCTGTATTAATATCGGCGATATCTCGATTTCGTTTGCGAGTTGGCATATGTCTCTCTCATCGGAATTGTAGAAGTTGAAGCTTGTTGGAAAATAAAGGAGCGACCAGTTGATAAACGAGAACTGTCAATAGATTGATATGTTAGGTAAATAAAAAACGCGGTCCTGGCAATGGTGATTATTTACACGTTTAAACGGGCATGGCAAAGTTGTACATGAAAGTAATTACGTAATACATTGTCTACTTTTATATGTACAAATTACGGAACAGTTAAACTCGAAAAATATTATTTTCGAAAAAGCCATTCTACTCCATACAAATTTAAAGATAGAAAACGTTATATGCTTTATGCGAAAAAATGTTCTACAACAATGCTTCACAAGAACTCTTTCCGCATAATTTGGAAAAAATGTAACGACAGAAGAAAAATATCAATACCATTGCAAAATTCAACAATGTTAATTGAAAAGAAATTGCAAAGGAAACACAGCGTCAACACGTCGTTGTTAACGTATTATACGTTACCTACCAAAATTCCATTAAAAAAATGAAATTCCATCGCATGCAGTAAAAATGTTCCAAAGTCCTATACAATATTTAGGTTAACAACTCAACGCGCACCAATAGAAAATTAAAACGAAACTAGGGTCCATTCGTTTCGTACCAAAAGTTCGAACAAATTTAATTCTAATCCTATGAACGATCCACGTGCCGAGAAAACCAGTTTCGAAAGGGAGATCCGAGCAGCTGTGCATCGCGTGGTGGGTTATCTAATTTTCAACCCCACGTACCACGTGAATGGGCATAAGTTACGCACAATACCTTTCCCAGGTGAATGGAAAGACACCTTGGCGCCGAACGAAGCGTATTGTTCGAAATAGCAGACAGCCAGGGGCGAAACGAACAAAAAAAAAAGGGCAGGGTGGGCCTAACCACTGTACAGACTCACCGAAATTATTAATTATGTTTTCTGTACACGGATATCCGCGTGCATCCGGATATCCGTGACTCGAGCACGCACACGTGTTCTTCGTGCCGCTTAGAATGCACTGCGATTAGCGTGCGATATGCGTATCACCTAACGCATCACTTTCACAGATCGTGCATATCTTTCACGATCTGTACTTTACCTATTTGCGTCATGTGTAAATATATATTTTAATTTGGTGTATCTCTGATGTTACACTGATGTAACACACTTTTCATAAGTATTAGTATACTTGCTGATTTCAAACGTAATATGGAAATTAATCTAGATTACCCAGGAAACGACTGATCGATCGGACACTTTTTTATTTTTTGACAAACTGTAATTTAATTACAAGATTATAGGACGCGTTGAATCGAAAAAATAAAATAATATGACGATTGAGAAAAATTGATCCAAATAGTGATTGCAAGACGTGATAGATATAGAGACGAGAAAGAATCGATGAGACTTTTATTATTATTACATTGAATATGGGTTCGCTACAGTTTTACTTTCAAACGAGATAGTAATTTTTCAACATTTTGATAATTTCAATAATTTCTAACAATTTTTCAAGATTGCTTTTCCACAAATGTCCTAATACTTATTTATGATCGAGAATATATATGACGTCTAAAGCGCGGTTAAAAAATGCAGTAAACGTTAGTTACTCCCTCGTAGATGAATGTGCTACGGGAGGCGAGATTTGAAATTGTAATTTGATTACGACAGTAATTATAACGCCTTTGAGATTCGAGATCAAGTACAGGTACAGATAATTATCGTACTTCATAAGTTTTTGTAAGAAGTGGATAATAGAGCTGTTCCGATGACTGCTTAATTGTACTTCTAATTTAGAAACTAACAGTGGAACATAAATATTATATATCAGTATGAAACTTTTGCTTTTCCCTTTTGGATTTGGCATTACTTGCAATGTTTGGTCTTTATTTTAAGTGGTGCAATTTATCACTTTGATTGATTGTAATAAGAGAGAGAGAGAGAGAGAGTATCAATGCTGTCATCAGTGTTCTATAATTACATCTAGATTATCGTAGATGTTGTAATAGTGTACATAGATTATACTTTATCGAAGTTAATAGCATACGATAAACGTTCTTATTGATAAAATGATTGAATACTGATTATAGTAGACATAATACGTTATTATGTTATCCTTGCTATTTTAGTACAATTTGCAATGTTTACATTAAATTTATGTTTACTAAATTATATGCTTTAACTAAAATGTTTTGACACGTGCAGCAAAATATAGTTTATATCTTACTGTTTAAAATAATACGTCCATTTATCGATATTCGCACAGAGGTTCTTACAATAAATATAGTCATGAAGTAAATTGAGAATCCTTTACATTCTTTCATCCATTTAAATTACAAATTCAAATTTCCAAAGTTTCAAACTTTCAAACTGAAGTTTTTAATTTAGATTTATATTGTTAAATTCTTCACCATGTATATACGCAATTTAATAAGTAATTTAATCTTGATTCGTCAATCTACCTCATTTTTATCTGCCTAACTACGTCGTATATAATAACGGGTGGTAAAAAATTATAATATCGAGTTAATCTTCCTTGGCAAACGTGGCTGCAAACGACGCTTTAATTTCTAAATAATTCAAAAAATTACAGAACAATATATGCGGAGTGAAAATCAAATTTCATGGTATACAATTATCGTAATACAGAAGAAGGGACGGAATTTTTATTACAATGATAAATCAAGATCTGTTAGGTCTCGCGAATAAACGTGTATCGCACGAGTCAGATATTTCAGTGCATAAATAATTAAACCGCTTTGACGATGGAATGTAAAATACAGCACATAAAAACGGACTTCTTTTTTTCTACAAGTATTATTAAAACGATTAACTCGTCAGGCGACCATCGTAAACGGATTTTTTAAACGCGTTTAATGACAAACCAATTTTACGTTTTAATGAACTTCTAGTACCTTCACATAACAATAAAACGTTCCCTCGTCCTTTAATTAACCGCACCGGCTTTGCAACAATAGAACGAAATCATTGAACGTAATGATCGCTACGTTTCACATTTATTCGAATTATAATGCACCGACGAAGACATTGTGCCTGAACGAACAGGTACTTTTCATCTTTATCGTTTTTTGATCGTCCCGCTAATGATTGTTGCAAGAATATTTTCATCGCGATAACCTAAATCTAAACAGATTATTAAACGCTATTTTAGCCACGGAATTTTAAAGATATCCTGTTTTTCGCGAAGTTGATTAAAATATGTGACGTGAAAGCATTATTACATTTTCTTCGTCGTTTTATGGAATTATATAATAGTGTAATCAACATTGTTTCAAATGAAAAAACAAGCTGCTGATTTCATTACTAGCTGAAAGTAGTCCTGAATGCTATTGAATGTTTTTGTATACGGTTTTAAAATCATGTTTTATAATTATTTCTTAAGATCATTTTGAAAGCAAATGTCACGTGTTATATTGTGAGCAAACGTGTCGATTTAATCCATTATTTTACAAATTATTTAATAAAACAAGATATAAAGTTCTTCGCACAAATAATTAAATTCGACATTTAATTTCAACATTTCATACATCAATCATCACCTTCTTACTAACTTTATCTTATAATCGTTAAGGTTGACTTCATCTTCACCTCCCAATCAAACAAAATACACGTCGTTAAACAACTTTCCACCCAGGACCAGTTCCGCGAGAAATCTACTACACTTTACCTTATATTCAACTCAACGTAAATATTTCTACCCTTCTCTACTCTTTATATTCCTCGATCCGTATTACTCGACACAATTTGCTCGGATTGTCCCTAATTGCTCGAAAATTTCAATAATTCCATCGTTGCATCGTCCGAGCAACGGCTCGAATCAAGTTATATCGTTCTCGTCACGGTCGTCCTCGTCTCGTTGCATTTGGGTCATCGCCGCGTTCGTTTCGCGACGGATTCCGTCTCTCCTTCTTTCGAATCGCGCAACAGGAATACATATCAAGGAGGACCATGGACACCGGCGGCCCACGTAAACTGCAGTGGCTCGCGAAAGTATTTGATCGCTTCTAGAAACTTTTAAAGGAATATATCGTTTATTTCGAACAAAACATTTAGAGAGGGAGAGAGTAACAAGGCACGATTAACGTGATTAGGCTTGAAGGCAATAAAAACAATAATAGAGAAGAGAAGGGCAATACAAGGCGGGGAAGAAAGACAAGAAGATAGCACAGCAAGGAGGTAAAAGACCAAAAGTGGCAATAGTGTGTAGTCATAAGTTGCAATAGTTTTAGTCATTAGTTTTTTAGCTGTTAGAGATAAATTTAAGGGAGTGCGATACAATAGAGTAGATAAGAGGGGAGGTAGATATATAAGGAGCCAAATAAGTGTAAGAGATGTAAAACCGAAAGTTCGTCGAAAGCCGAAAGGCACGGACTAAATAATAATAATAACGTGATTAGGCTGCGAATTTTTATGGATCTATGGGAAATCTGAAAATGCACAGCATACGCGTAATATGCAAAAATATAGAAAATATCTAAAGCGTGGTACTTTTCGTAATATTCCAAGTGTTATTTTTTCAATTATATTTATAAAAATATGAATTCTCATATCTAGATATCCTGTAACTTCTCACATATGCGTATTCGTAAAAATTGTGTACGTCAAGCATTGGAATATTTTCACGAGCCACTGTGTCTATAATCTTAGACATACACGACACAATTTCGTGCATCGTTCACTCGAAAGCAGTTCCGAGCACACAAGTGTACACGGACCTCGCTAAACTCGAACAACAGGTGTGCAACTCGTATCGATAGCTGCGGCCACGCTTGCCAAGGAAACTGGGTTAGAAAAAGCCATGCTCGAGACTCCACGGTGACTATGACTATCGAACGTCGTACGAAACGCGGCCGGTGAACTTGAAAGCGAAACGACTCCGACATGCCGATTCGAGGTGGCGACGTGACTTTCCGAATGCTAATTAAAATGTTGGTATTTATAGGAAAGGAAGGAATTAAACATTGCTGAATTGTAGAGGCAAATTGTTTTCTGAAGGAGATCTATTCGATACTAATTTATGGGTTAGGCACTATTTTGGAGTTTGTTCGTAGATTGGTGCTTGGACAAAAATTTAAGAAGATTGAGATAAATAGGTATAGGACTTTGATAGTTAAATAATTCAATTTCAAGAATATGACATAATAGTGTGGTTTTCAAATTCACAAGAGTAGATAACAAGAAAAGATAACGTACGAGGGACAAAGATTTCGAACACAAATATTGAATTTGTTTCAAAACTAAAAATTAAATAATAAAAAAATTAAATTTCTTGTCTAATTTATTGAAACGATGAAAGCGCAGAATTATACTACTTCAAAATGCAATAATCGAATCAAATCGAAAGCAATATACAAAATATTTAAGGGAGAAACAAAGTCATCCGATATTAGATTTAAGTAATTATTTTAATAAAGTATAAATCTGCATAATTTATGACTGACTTTCTGAACGATTACAACAGCTAAACGACGTATTGTCAATAACGAGGTTTACAAGACCAATAACTACCCGACTCTATTAGCAGGAAGACAGGCGTGGAAAAATGGCTGGACGTTGGAGGGAAAATGGCGATTATTAATTGCAAATTTCCAATCTTGTTCCATGCAAGACCAATCGAAAACAATGGCCATTAAAAAATCCATTGAACGCTCGAATCAGCGTGACGGTACTATAATTGAAGTAATTGGAGCGACACGATGTTGAATCGCATCAACAGACGCTCGACCGCCCGTAACTTGCGCGAACTAACACGTATTATTGTGTTTCATTTCGTTTCTTCTTTTCCAATTTTTCTTTCTTTTAATCTTCTTTCGAATTTATCGCGCGACGCTGTCTCTAGTAATGTCTCGGTATTACCGGGAGTCTCGATTATGTATCGACTCGTGAGTGTCACGTCTTGACCGTGGGACGAAAGGCAACCCACGTTACCTCGCATGATTTATAGACAATAAAAAATACGGATCTACTCGCCGTGGCATTGTGAAAGCCTCAATGATGGTCGGTTGCGTAGGTAGGAAACTGCGATCGTATTCCGTTTCAAATTTTATTCAATGTCTATCGACGATATAGTGACACGAAAGATTCGAATTTCCCGGTAAAAATATCGTATCAAATTCGTTAATATTATACATATATGTATGTAGACGTTATAATATGGATTTTTAATTACGAATTAGATTTGTGTGAGATTTTTAAATTTCAGTCAGGCAATCTCAATTTCCGCGCCAAAAGTTCCAATGGATATTCCGAATTTTAAATCATGCATTCTACATCTTTTGTTCTAGTTAAATAATTTCGACTTTCGCGTGGACAATTTAAACTCGTATATCGAATTTTAAATATGGATTTAAAGTTTTTAAAGCTTTTCTGTTTGCAATTGGCTATGTAAACTTTTTAAAAAGTACTTTTATTCTACGTAAAAGTAATTGGATTAGAGAAATTAGGTAGTGGAAATTAGATTTTCGCGCTTAAAAGTATTTCATCTCCGAAGCAAATATTAATCTACCAAATTATATACATATTAATGTAGAATTCGATTTCAATTGTAACTTACAAAGTGTCATTTGAAGCGCAGTTTATAAATATGAAACAGCAATATATTATCCAAGCAGTGTAATCCCTTAAAATATGCTTCTAACGGATTTATGGTTTCGTTGGGATTCGAATTCCGCACGCGCCACAACGCGAGAAAATAAACGTCGATTGAAATCGTATCGCGTAACGCTATACGTAATAGGTAAATCATTTCGATCGAATCAAAATTTCATCGTATTCTTACGGAATCTTAAAAGCGGAATTTATGCAATAACTCGCATATTTAAAGTAACTATACAAAAATATAAAATAGTCGTATACTTATTATTTTCTCTACATTGAAATTTTATTTAAGCGCCTTTCTGATTAACATTCCTACAGTATATTCATTGATTAATCACGAATCACTCGAAAAATCCCAAAATGTTGTCAATTAACTAAATTCTAAACCGTTTGAAACAATTGCGCGGGTTTACATAACTAAATATGGCCGCCACGGATCAGTAACGGTTAAAACAGATAAACGCATACATATATACTATTAAATATATACGACTGAACACATAACAAATAACTAGAAATCGAATCATATTTGAATTTGAAGCGCGCTGAGGTTCAGACCGTATACTAGTGCAATGAAAAGTACATACGTATATATAGATATTATTTTACTCGAAATATAATTTGTCACTCGTCCCACGGTCGTTACACGCGACGCATCTTATACAACAAGCACGAGTCAAACGTTTACATCGCATCCACGCGAGCTGTGATTTAACCGCGGCGAGAAAGGAACACCTGTTTTCCTGTCTTACTCCGAACAGTGTTTTAAAATGACTCAACGTTACCATGATATGTTTATATTTTTTTATTTTTTGTTTACCTTTCTTGCCACTTTGCTCGTCGCCACGCAAAAAGAATATTGTACAGATCTCTTTGTTATGATACTATACATATTAGGACACCGCTGCAAATTGTATTCAAACTGCTTTTTTTCTAAGCATTATATTATAAATTTATTATTTTATTCGTATTACACGTGCCTTATCACGTAAAATACTAAATAAAATAAAATTTATTAGTCTTTCAATATATACAACGAGTGTCGTAATATTTATGGCCGACAGTGTACATGCAAACGAATAAAATATTATCGACTCACTTGATGTTTCCGCCTGCTCCGTGATCGCACAAGTAACTCCACGCTTCGTAGTAATCCAATGGACAAGTGAAAATACACAATAATAACTACCGTTTCACGAAATAACACGATCTCTCACCAAGCACGAGATAGAGTAACGTTGTGCACCCTATCGACGAGAACGTAGCCACGAATTCGAAAACGCGGGAATCGCGGGAATCAGACGACACTATTGTTCGTGCTTCTGTCGATACAAATGGATCGTCGTGTTATGAACACCGCGAAGAGACGCGGTGACGCGTCTTCCGAAATGCCCCTCGACGATGACATTAATGTTTATTTACACCGGTCACCTCACTCGCGGCTTTGAGAAAACGAGAGAAACCACCAAAATACGACGCAATACACACGATCTACACGATAGGAGAGCTCGCGGCAGACTGACAAGTGACAATCGTAAGCCGGCGCAGCCCCACGCGCCACGCTATCCCTACTCACGCGCGTACACGCCTCACGCATGTCCATCCTATCTGTCGTGTGCATGTTCCTTCCTCTCGTCTCTTCAATTATCTGAGATTCTCTAGGATTCGACACTTTGCCTTGTAATAATTTTCGGTTTTCGGAACAATTACCCGTAACTCTGCCAGCCCGCCATACTGCTAGCAATCGACTGGACTACTGCGCCACCATACGGTAAAATATGGTAACTATAGTTATTCAAAAATATCTCGGCTACATAGTATCGAGATATAGAAATTAAATATCGTTTATATTATTTCCTTGCTTTATATTAATGTCTGATTGTCAGAAATAGAAAATAATTTACGTTTTTATATACATATATATATATATATAGGATTTCTATGTGAGTATAATTGCTGTAAATGAGTCTTGCAAGTTTAGCACAATCAGTGCGAAATCGATACGTATATCGATATTACTTTTGTCTATTTTTAATATTTCTTAACTATCTAACGTCTGTTCTAATAATTTTTTAAGGAAATGTAATTAAATAAATTCTTTTTGATCTTTTTCGTCACGAAAGGTTGGAATTTTAATAATGAAATATAATAATAATAAAATGTATCGGTAATTAATTAGCTATACGCCTATCGATTAAAATCGATGTTAGAAAATAGCGGGATGTGGACAATGGAGGATGTAGACATTTCTAAGCGTACGTGTCCACAGTTCTAAATTCATATAAATATAATAATTTCGTTGTATATTTTGTGAATAATAGTGATAAACAGTGATATAGCTGTGTTGTGAATTTTAAAAGAACAGTAGCTGTCATATGATTTCCATACATGTAAGAACGGTATGGAATACATGTAAGGTTATACTGTAATTGTTTACTACGTCGCAATAGGAGGTACTCCCTAGCGCCAAGGATAAACTCAAGGTACGTACTTAATATTAAAGGGTGAAAATTATCTTTTAAGGTACAACGAGCTTTGTGAAAGAAATTCAAATGTATGCGCATAATAGATCTTACATTAGATAGGAAATACCGTGCAATTTTAATTTATACTTACACAGATACTTATGTTTCAAGCATTTTAATATATGGGGGTGGGGAAGCGAGTGGGAACTATGGAATATATAATTGCAAACATTATTTCTCATAATGATATATAAATTCTGTGTCTTTCATGAGAATATTGTTTTATTTTTAGCTTCATAAGTATGTCGTATATGTATCATGTATAAGTATATATATATATATAAGTATATTGTATATGTGTGACGTATGTTGTTACAAAATTTCGTTTGTAATTGTAGTCGAAATAGAGACTGAACTTCGTTTTAGAATATACCTAATTTTTTTTTTTTTTTTTTTTTTAGAGGTTAATATTGTTGGACCCTGTTCGTTACAATAATCGTACATTTGTTATTTTAAGAAGACACAAATTCGGTATGCTTCAGGATGAAGTTTGACCTCAAACAAAATAGATAATAAATTTTTAAATAATAAGAGCAAATAATTAAGGCTTGTAACATTGTATGTTAATAATAATTTTAACGTATGTGCTTACATTATCTTTACCAGAAAATCATAAATAGGTTTATAAAAAAATGAGTATACTTTTAACGCTAGATAAAAGACAACATTTGTCAAACATTTCTTAAAACATCCATGGCAATAATCGTATTGATCTTAGCCAATGATAACAGATGCGCCTCGTGATATTGACCTGCATTATGATCGAGTTAAGGGTTTATTTTCTACTTTAACTACAGGAGAGCTGAGTCAATGGTCGGTATAGAAGCTTTCTGCTTAAGCAACGGCCGTTGGAACAGCATTGATTTCATCTTTCCTCGCAAGGTGGCAACAACTTCAACAATCGCGACCGCCATGGATATTAACACGGATAAAACTGTGGCCAACTTCAACGATCGATTAACTGGTGAACTTCGTCTAATTGCTGCAGCGCTAATTAAAATCAAGAACAAGAAGTTGGAATCAAATTAGGTATGCGTCTTCAAGTTTGGGAGAATTCCGTGTGCATATTCCTAACTAGATGAAATGAATATTAGTCTGTAGTCGCGAAACATTCAAGTTAGTATGTAAGTATCGAGAAATACGTTATCTAATATCATAAGAAAACTTGTTGATAAGTGAAATTTCAAGCTTGCAATTACGACAATATTTCCAATTTATGAGAAAGATCTGCATTAGCGTAACATCGTCAAATTAGTACCTCTGGTAAAGTAAAATTTTAACCTCTACATACATAATTGTAAGTATAAATAGACAATTTAGAAAACGTTCCCAATAACCGTATCCACCTTAATCTCTTTTTATTTTGTGAAATCCACTTTAGGTGGAATTTCATGACATTCCTGCTGTTAGCTGGAAATAAATTTAGGCGATACATTTTGCGGAATCGCCAGCCGAGGCGATATTGTCTTAGTAAGTCTTTCGGTGGCGAGCAGCACACTGGGGAGTGCATTTCCTACGAAATTCGATACGGAGAGCAAACTCGATTTAAGCTTTGGTCTCTTGACTCCGGCATCCCCAACTATCGCAACAAAGTGACTCGCGTTTGCTCTTACTTACAGGAAAGGCGGAACCGTGTGTCTCCAGCGATATGTCGCCAACCACCATAAACTTGAAAAGGCTGCAATTAGATGTGCACTTAACACCTTTCGAATCCATATGTGTTTGAAGAGGAACAATGCTGCTTCAGTCATCAAGGTATTGTGTTTCATTTGGTATATGATATTATTTTAAAAATGGAAAGCACTGCCGCAATAAGGAGCCAGCTCTATTTTTCAGCAAGGGTAAATCAATAAAGATGAAATCAAAATCAATCCAAATCAAATTACTTTTTCAAATAAGCTATGAATCTATACTTAAATGATATTCGTAGTAATAAACTTCCATTTTTTTTAAATATAAAACTTTGAATATGAAACTTATATCTTTGTTTCTTTTTTAGAAAGTATAATTTAGATATTGGTGGTGCTTCCTATTGCTGTAGATTATTCAGTTGTTATTGTAGAATAATATTACAAAACTTGGAGGAATTTTTCAACGCAAACAACCTTTTATTCTTACTTTATATTTAACCGTATATATATATATTGTATACATGTTATACGCAGTATACATACAAGATAACTAACCAATAGTATTATAAATTGCTTTCTCGTGCGTTATTAAAATATTAACAACAGTATTAACAACAAAACAAAATTATTTTTAATTCATCGATCAATGAGGCATTTGATGAAAGGAATTACCCATTTTTTAACGACTGCCTTCTCTATCGACCACTTTCGGTTTTTTAAATAGAATGATATATAAATTACTGCCGATTTGGATAGCCCTATAGTAAAATAAATATCTTGTATGAATGCATTATTCCGTTTATCGAAAATGTGCACATATTTTTCATATGGAGATTGCTTTCTTCTTCACAACCTAAAATAAATTATCGTATTTTAATACATCCAAGTTATTAATATAAACTGTAAAATTTATTGTTACAATTAACAACAAAATGCTAAGCATCAGACGTTGGCATGAAATGATTATTGATTAAATATTTATTAATAACAAGACGCTTTAGTTACATGCATAATTAAAATTCGTATCGATCAAGATTACAATATGCAGAATAATTCATTGCAATACCCGTTATAATATTCGTCGTAATTAATCATGCAATT
This sequence comes from Bombus pyrosoma, assembly GCF_014825855.1. Classification (NCBI taxonomy): domain Eukaryota; kingdom Metazoa; phylum Arthropoda; class Insecta; order Hymenoptera; family Apidae; genus Bombus; species Bombus pyrosoma. The sequence continues at coordinate 12,277,598 of NC_057773.1, read as the reverse complement.
AATATTCCACATTCTATTTCATAAAAGTGATAACCAATCATTTGATGTGCAATAAAATATATCTCGTTATTTAATTCATCTGAATAAACGATTAATTCCGACGAAAACATCCAACGAAATTCAATAAAGGAATAAAAAAAAAATGTGGACGGGGCTAGGACAGTTTAACCCGATATTAGTTCGGACAATTATTGTCCCTCTGGCATTGTCAATGTTTCATCACACGATGCAAACAAATTAAAACGCGGATACAGCTCCGGGTCGAGTAATTAAGACGAAGAGAAGCGAGACGGAACAAAGTGAGTGTCTGAGTTACGGTGAAACTTGAAGAAGAAAAATGGGCGAACAAAACGGCCGTAGGAAGGCGGCAAAAAAAAGAAGCCCGAAAGAAAGAGAAAAAAGACACAAGAAGGAGAAGAAACTTGCAGCCCGGAATTGTTAGAACAATGGGCAATTTAAACGAAGAAAGGATTGAAGTAAACGAACGAGGAAAAAACCATGGTAAACGCTGTTAGAAAATAGAATTCCACGAGAAAGAGGAAGAAAATCTGCTGGATCGAATGTTTTAAAGCGGGAAGGAAGCAACGAAATGGGAAGAAGTAACAGAAGGAAAATAGAAGTGTTTACAAGAAAGGGGGACGATGTAAGGGTTGCACTGAAAACAAAGAAAACGAGCGAAAGAGGTAGAATACAGGAACAAAGAAAAGAATTAGAGAGCTGAAGGGGTAGCTGAGGGAAGAAGAAAAAAGGGAAGAAGGAGGAGAAGAGGCCAGTGCTTATATAAAAGTTGGAAGAAAACACAGAAGCTGTCGGTGGCGGCTGAAGAAGGCGCGATGATAGCGAGACTCGGTGGTGATATTAAGTGCTCTTTTACCGGGCAGAGATGTCTAGGACGATGATGAAAGCGCTCCTTTATTACTTTTTCGTAGTAGGTGCGATTTGAATTTCAAGAGAACGCTTGGTTGATTTCTCAAAAACGAAAGACCGATTTTTGTTGGTTCAGGAGAGTTATTAATTCGAACTAAACACTCGCCCTCTCTTTAGCGCCTCCAGCCTTCTGCGACTTACTTAACAAACACAAATAATACGTTAAACGACGATAAACGGCCTTGGACTTTCGCGAGCAATTGAGTCGCATTGTTTGAGCTTTGCGCATCGCCATCGACAAAAGTTTCGAATAATTAATTACCATTATCAAGCCCACTAATTTAAAATAATTTCGCGACCTTCATAATAGTTTTTCGAGAGGTCGAACCTCTTTCTGCCTTTCTCCGTTAGTTTTATCATTGCATAAATGCATATTTTTCCGAATTTTCAGTTTCAATATAAAATTGCGGTGTATGTCGCTAAAACTTACGATAGTTTTGTACTTTGTCATAATATTATCCTTCGATTGCGGTGATTAAAATTTTATTTTGTTATTCGTTTTGTATAACGAGTAACAAACGGCAAGTCGTAATTTCGGTGGTCGTATTAATTCAGTCGACTAATTAACCATTATCCATTTGGGTCAATGATACCGCTTGCTTTTCAATCAATACTTACCAGTTTGTATCAATAAGCTCTAAAGCGTATGGTATAAAATATTGATATTTAATATGCATTCTCCGGAAATGTAAAAAACAGCAAATATCTTTATCCATATCATCAATCGGATATCTTATTCTAAACAAGATTCAAAAAGCAATATTTTACCAAAACTACTATTTTAAAAAGTTCTACAGTAACACAATACTTTAAAAAGTTTTCTCTCTATTATCCCCCTTACACTATTATTACTCAACCCTTGAAGGGAAGAAGGAGGAAAAGGAGATACAAATGGAAAATTCCATTATCTTATGGGTTCGAAGAAATTCCTGGTATACGCTTACAGCGTCCTGTAGCAGTGAGAATCCAGATCCTTGGCTATTTACCCAGGAACTTAGTCGAGCTGGAAACGCTTTCGGATGCAGCATCTCGATTCCCGATCCAGAAGCTCGTGTTGCGCCGCAAAAAAACGTTTTCAAGTCTCTTCTTCCATTTCTTCTTATCCCCTGCTCTGATCCCTCAACCCCTTGTACGACGATTCCCCTTGGTTTCTTTCCATCGTCGACCTGCTCTTCCAGCAGAAACTGTCGATATCTTTCGACTTCTTCCTCGTTCTCTCAACCGGTGAAAGAGCCGGAATATTGAAGTTTTCGGTCAGTGCCCGATTTTAACTATACGACCGTATCTCCAACAGGCAACGAATCCAGACGCGACTCGACTCGACTCGACTCGACTCAACTCCACGGAGAAAGAGACACTCCAGCGTGAAAACGGGGGTGGCTGAGAACGGGGTTGGTTCGGTAGCCGAGTTGGAAACTGAGTGAAACAGACAGAAAGCCAGGGAACGAGACGGACAGACAGACGAATCCGTGAGTCGCTAGAGAGGAGAGTGGAAAAAGAGAATGGCAGAAGCGAGAAAAGCCGGGGCAGAGGAGAGAGAGGTGAAAGGAGCAGGAGCCAGATATAAGAATCAAACAGTGGGTGGCGAGGGAGATGGGGAGAGATATCGTGGGTGGAGTGGAGAAAGAGAGAGAGATGGCAAGTAAACGAAGCCCTTTTGACTTTCTGGGTCAGGAAAGTCGATTACTCGGCACCCCAGCGCCTGGGAGAAGCTCTTAACTCTTCGCCAAAGTGTAAACAAGCCTTGATGCTCGACGTGCATGAATCTAACGGGTGTATCATTGTTTTACTTGCTCCGTGGATCCCCTATCGGCTTGATTAATTATCGTTCATCGATAATAAAGCGAATAAAAAGCTACTGGATTTTCTTTCTTCCTGCTGTTTCTTCTTTTTAATTTGATATTCCAAATTTATATCTAATTTCCAGTTCGGACGAAATTTTTGCGAAATATTGAAATGAGTTGACTTTGCTTAATCATTAGCATAGATCTGATATCTAAAATCGTGTGAAATTTTTTTACGGTATGTTTTTAAGGAATATTTTAATAGTCGATAGTAATATTTTAAAAATTGTTTGAACGTTTATCGTAAACGTTTGATTATTTTCAATGATGCCAATCAGAAACTAATCGCGTTTATATTGTTGCAGGATGATAAATCATACCCTTCGGTGTTAACTTCATAAACTGTGACACCCGGTAGAGAGGAAAGCGACCGCGTAGCGAGGAACGACCACCCGTAGAGGGCTTCGCAACTGAAATCGTAATAATTACTAATTAAGCAACAGGCACACTTGAATCCGTAATTACTGCTCCCTTGGCACAGCTACGCAACAATTTTTAATTATTACGAGCCACCCAACGGAGAACAATCTGAATGCCTGCCTTCCCTTCGAACGAAACACTGGCACGTGCTTTTTTCTCCTTTTTCACAAGATAGTTCCAGCTTTTTATTTTCTCGCTGCGCTGCTAATACGCGGAATACGTTTGTTCTCGTATTTTTAGATATTATTGTCTTTGGGTGATGAGCTGGAGGTTTGTTCGATATCTCTGAAATACGGCCCAATGCATTTTAATTAATGGAATTATTAGTTGTGACGACAGAAAATCTACGAATGTAACTGTACGTAATTCTATGATATTAGTTAGACGTATGATGTCGATAGAGTTAGAAACTTTTGGTAGGATTAATTATTCCATATGTCACAGCTTAGAAATTATTTAAGTATAGACTTAAGTTGGCAATTTTTGAATATTGATATTTATCGTATTTATTTTATATATGTATTGTATAAAAATTGTACTATGCTGAACGCTTCGTCGTGCATTTAGAGGAGATAATACGAAGGTGGTATAATTGATGATTCGGTACAAAGCTATTGGTCGGTGGTATTCCATCATAGGACAGATTGACAGGTCGATGGATCCGTTGAAGAGCAGATTTAGGATACTATTTGTCCGTTATTTGTCGAAAATGACAAAACCTAACTTTGGACCAACACGTGATATTACAGTCATATGAAGAACTTTTTTTTCAGTGAAACGAATTACGCGTTGCAATAATGGAAAACGATTTAATTAGTTTCATCCGATAAACGTACACGGTCAGCGTTGTTCGAGGAAAATAAACGATGCATCGACAACGAATTGTTGCTATTTATTATATTGTAACTATTTCCACGATACGACACACTGTTATCATAAAGTTTCTACGTTGTCGGTGAAGTTCCTGCAGTGAAACGTTACACGCGAATTCATGACGAAATGTGTTCATTAAAAATTTACATACTCCATACGCGAAAGATCGTTTGCTGCCAAGAGAGATGAGTTTATTTATGTAATGTATTTTAATTAGCTTTGACGAGATAGTATGTATGACTGTCTATCGCGTAGTATGTATAATTTATTAGAAGGCGGGTGAAACTTCACGAGGCATCGTAAGAAAGTATGCGCGAATAAAATCTTAATTAAAATTAGGAAAAACTTCCATGAAACTTGGTATGTTAAATCAACACCTAATGTAAAATTGTTCTTGGATGAAATCTTTCTGATTGAATTCTTTCAATTTACATGCAAATGTTATGTTTTATTCAAGCTTTCGTTTGGATAAAGATGATTTGCCCGTAACATTTTTATACATTTTTACTTGAAATAAGTTTTACAAAGTTTCATCTATACAGCAAAAGAAGCTCTGTATTTGAAATTTGATTAGTTATTATTCGTTGGCATGATACTCATTCATGGTTACGTAGTGAAACAATATTTGTCGTATATTAGGAATTCCTTCATTAAAAATATCGTTATGGGCCACTTGTATGAAAAAACATTGTAAATTTTTGTCGTAGACATAGTTGAAAGTATCAGGAATCTACATATTTCGTAAAGCTTATGAAATTCGTACACCACTAAAGGAACAAATTTTTAGAAACGATCGATGTTACTTAATTTTTAAAAGAGAAAAGTGAAACTTGTCTTGTATCGTTATGTATCGCTCCAAAGACCTTTGACGTTCAACGTTTCATTTTCGTAAATCTTTTTTCTGTTTAACTTTTCCCGCAAAAATAATTTTGTCGTGAAGCGTAATTGCTCGTGGAGCAATTATTTTCGTTAATGAGAACAATTCGTCTGAAAAGTTCTCGTATCTCGTGGAATATGCTAAACTATACATCACTTTCTATCTTGTGGAAATGAGCAGTACGAAACCGGCTAGGTAAATATCAGGCGTGGAAGTAAACTCTCTCTGCCATGAACAGCATAATTTTCAACGGTGCCGGTGCCATTTCTGCAACTAGTACAGTCATCTGTTACGCAGCCGAGCCAGTTATCAACGGTCTAACGAATGTTTACAGTAATTCGGTGCTATTATTCATTGGCGGTTCTCTAACGCGAAACTTCGCTTAGATCAGGATGCGTTCAATTTCTGCCGGTCCCCTGTTCATTGGCATTCCTCGTGGATAATTATATCCATTAAATTGCGTTTCTACAGTATAGTCGGATTCGTCGAGTGACAAAGTCGACTCTTGATTGTCACCAACGACGTTTAAGTTGGCCGCGTTGATTCCTGTGGATTCCCTTGTAACTGCGCCCCGTTCATTTCGTCGTAATGAACGCTCGAAGCGGAAATGATCCTCTCTTACTGACACTTTTCTTACTTTGGTCCTTTCAAAAGAGATATCCTTTGAACGCATCCGAAGCGAACGTAAAGGGAATCGAATAAGAAGGGCGGTTCAAAAATGATAAAACGAGAAGTTTGTTCGAAGCGATCAGGGAAGGTGTTGCTGTTCAATTAAAGCTTAATGAAAATTTTCGTTTTCGTTTTACACGATTTTTCACTGTGTGATCGTAAAGGAATGAAAAGGAAGGTAGGTTAAATGAAATGGCAGAGCGAAAGGTGTGTTGGAAGAGATGAAAGAAAGTGTTGACGTTCGACTAATGCTGAATGATAGTTCCCATTTTAAATATGGCCACGTTGTTTGGCCATAAGACATAAATAGTATTCGGTATTTCTCTTAAACAAATGTTCTTTAGATTTAGGATTCTCTCAATGATCTTACTTTCATAATACAGTTATTCTTACTGTCATGTTAGATTTTATTTTTGACCAATAGTTTAATACACTGCGCAAAACAATTAAAGCATCGCTATCATAAATGGTTGTTACATTAACTAAGTAAACGGAAACAGGAAAGTCCTATAGTTTTAATGTATCGACATGTCTCTCGTATAATACTGTGATAAAGATTGACTTAATTAACGATGATCATTAAAAACAAATATAGAGAATCGACATAAAAACCAAAGTGATACGGGAAACGATTTTCTACATAATTATTTTAAACGGCATATTTACTTGTATAACAATCAATAATTTAATATAAATGAAATATTTATCAGACGTAAAAATTACAATCTATCGTAGGATTAAATATTATCTTCTTCCAATTTGTTACATAGGTATTATTTCAAATCGTGTGTTTTTCCATCACTTCCGTCGACAAACATTGCACACGTTAATTTTAAAACTTTCATATAAATTGAAAGCAAATGGGAGAATATTCGCAATAAAAAATAAACGTACATGAAATACATGAAAATTGGCGCGTGGAAAAATCAAACTAGCCTCGGATTAATCGTGAGCGTCGATCGAAAAAAGCAAATATTATTTCAAGCGTAGAGGATGCAGATACAGAGATTCAGCGCGTACCAACGAACGTGAAACGAGTTCTTGCGTTTTAAGGCGAAAAGTTTCTCGTTAATCTCTTTTCAACGGAGGTTACGAGATTTTCAACCGCAACCGCATACAGAATCGTCGCCCACGTGCATTTGCATACACAGTGAAGCCATTTGAAATGGTGGCGGACGTATCTAGGTAAGCTGTGTAAGGTCGTCTTTAGAAACCGCAAACGACGCTACCCTACGGCGCGGTCATTATTTATTAAACTCGCGATTTAATAGCCTGGAATTCCTTCTCGTAGAAATATCAACGAATTCGCGGAGGTATGTTCTGATATTTATGACCCAAGAACGGGTCTTGTGCGACAACGAACGAAATTGGATGAGAAAGAAAAATGGTTGTTTTAATGGGTAGAAAAGTTTCCAGCTTCAAAACCATGTGTTTGTAGTTCAAATAATTCCTAATTGCTTGGTGTTTGCGAATAAAAAATGTGTATCATGTCAAACAGTTAAAACTCTACCACAAGACTATCAAGTTATTCGATCGTTCTATTTAACAGAATGTTATGAAATTGTAAAGAACAAGTATATAACTTATAACTTGTAATTTGTCCAAAACTGTATTAACATTATTAGTTGAAAAACTGTAGTGCAACCGAGCTTGGATTATGTGTATATATTTAAGCCAACTATTTGAAAGGAAAAAGCGTTTTCCAAGAAGCAAATATCTATGTAATATGCAAATTATTCCAAATAACATACAAATACAGAGTTGTCTATATTGCAATTGCTAATAGCAATTTGCCTTTGCGAAGTACCGTCGTATAGCATTCACGGTCGCGTGTACATTACGTTAGACGCGGCTGCGAATGTAAACAAATCGATGTCATGAAATTAGCGCGAATCGAATCATATAGGCAATCGACATCAAAGGATCAGTAAGCAAATTAGCACGGAATCATCGGTTACTTCCTAACGACCCCTTTAAAAGCAAAGAGTCATAATGGAAGATTTATAAACCGTGCAAATAATCCGTGACAGCCTCTCGATGCTCGCGTGCATACGACGTGAAATACGATTCTCGCGGAAGCTCGTCTTACTTCGGACGGAAATGACGTGAAATGCGAACGTACACGCGTCATCCTTGCATTATGCCTCTTATTTGAGAAGGAAACCATATCTGACGCGTCACTACCGCCGCACATAACTTGTTGAAACTTTGAAAATTAGATCTACGATACGGATGTACGCAAATGTAACTTTCAAAGAATGCAACGTGAACGCGATGCAAGTTTTAAAGTACAACCGAGGGAGAAAATTTAAAAATCACTAGAAATTATATGGTCGTTGTAAAAGTGATGCGATTTTAGTAAAAGTAGAATAGAAAATTTGATGGGAAAGGACGAACAATTATAATAGAATGAGAGAATTCGTTGCTGATCAATTGTCAACTGAGAATCTTTCATTTTTATCTGTTATCCACAAAAATGAACAACCGCGTTACGGTTCTGATTAAATTACCATGTTTATTGGTAAAAAATTTACGTTTTATGAAAATATACAAAGATCATTGTAGACGCGTGTGTAACGTTTCCTTCCAATTTTATGCAAAAGATTCTTTTAAAATATTAAAAACCATCTTTGCTCGTTGAAACGAAATATTCTCTTTGAAATAGAACTAGGTATTTTCGCAACGTATCTACAAAATTCAAACGCTTGCGTGTTTAATTAAATTAAGCTGGAAGAACATTTAATTATCACGAAACGTCTAAGTAACGTCACTCTTCAAGTTCCTCTACAATTTGGACTTTGACGTACATTTGGATACTAAATTTCCAACAAGCTTTAGATTTAGTTCTAACAAGTCGCGCGCTAACTTTGATGTAACTTAAACATAATTCCAACCCAATTTGTATGCGCATTACAGACACGTATAAGGACAAGTCTACGAACTTGGACACTAGGGACTAAACTAAAGGATTATCAATATGTAGTTATCAACACCTGGCTCTCTTGATAAATTAAATTATAGTCCCTGCAATAAATCGCACGCATAAAGTCTTACCCATAACTTACACCGTATACAATTTCATTCAAACGATCTCAAAATTCTAAGTATCGTTATTGGTGCCAGCAGATTTGGTTACAGTTACCATAATACAATTTTAGTTGTGTTGTAAAATATATATACGTCAAAGAAGAAGGAATTCCCGCGACATCATCACGACGCATCGGATGACATTTGCTAGGGCTGTGAATTTTCTTGAGAAATAAGCTCTCATAGAATTCTATCAGACACCGGCTGCACCTCAGAAGATAGGAATAGCCCTATTATTCCTTTCTCCAGGGAAAATGGGAAAATCAAGAGAGAGGTTCTCGAGAGTTCAAGGGAAAGAGAGTGTACTAGGACATTAGTTATGAATATATTCTGGCTAGAATATAAAGAAAATTACTATAGTCGACATCACTAGAAATAATTAAATCGTATCTGTGTATAAAACACAGTGCCTATGTGTATATATTGTAAAAGACACTATCCGTTAATATAATGCAGTATAGTATAATGCAGAAGATCGTGTTAATTTACGAAAATTGATTCGCCGAGTCTACTTCTCGAGTCTATAGGATGAACAACTTGCGTAATATCCAAAAGCTTGACGAAATAAGAATTGCCACGCCCTATCAACCATGGCCAGTGACACGGTCATCGAACAGACGACGTCATTCACCCGGCCGTTTTCTTTTTTATTGTCCGACGGTCCGCTTCCTTACGATATTCGTTTCGACTTTTCTTTATTTCCGTTTGCTTAACGGTGCGGCCGCGAAACAAAGGGGATGGATGCCGAGGGGCGGTTATCGCGCAGCGCTCTTTTGTGTCTGCTCCTCTTCCTGCGGGCTCATCACCCAACCCTCCGCTATTCCTCCGCGCGGTCTTTCGGCCTTCCATAACTTTCCATTCCTCTGCACGGTATGCTCGCTACTTCGTCTAATCACTGGGTACCTCGTCGAGGTAAAAAGGAAAACGGAACGCGGCCGGAAGTGGGCGCGGAAAGGAAAAGGGACGAAGCGAGGCAAGAGAAGTCACGACCCCTGCGTAAACGGCGTACTTGCGCGGAAAAAGACCGCGATCGAGATCGCGATACTACCTTCCACCCTACAGAAAGGCGAATCAGTTTTTTTTACGAGGTTGAAGGGTGGCTAAAATTCGTCGGATTCGTTCTTGATGAAACATGACAGGCGGACAATTTTTGATCAAAGTGGAAAGTTGTACGAACATGTAGATTGTTTGATGTGGGTGTGTAACCTTCGGCTTAAAAGAGATAAATCGATGTATCAACGGTTTTTGTGTTTGTAACTGTAACACGTTTGTTTAATATCGATCGGTCTTGTTTGATGCGAAATGCGAGGTTGTGCAATATGATACGTTATTGTTGAATTTTAATACTCCGTGGTTGTAGATAATTGTAAAATATAATAATAACAGAGTCTGGATTTACACATACGGAGTATTAAAAGTCAATGGAATTTTGAGATATTTTTTCATTAACGCAGTTCACGGATGTGCTTTTATCCTTTTATGTTCAATCGTATTTTGTAAATTACTATTTCCATATCAGCCAAGGGAGTCGAAGCAAATTTCTATTTCCAACAAACATTGCGCTGATATTATATCCGAAGTGGAGTGTTTATTTCATATTCAATGATAGGAATAATAAGTCGGGGATATTTTTATATAAATCGAGCGTTTGATTTCTTTCGCTAGATTGATTATAGCAACACTTTATTTCGATCATAAACTTTCTTCTGTCGTAATTTTGGTAACACTTTGTGTTATAATAAATCTTCGTTGCTATTATTTTAGTTCGTCTAACAAATATACGCATTAAATAACGTGAATCTGAAATTACTGGATATTCGAATAACGAGGGAAATAAATTGCGGACTTTAAAACGCATAATCATGGACAAGAGTGGAATTTCATAGCCACTCTGTTTCAAGGTAATAAAATGACGATAATGCCACAAAAATCAATATCGAAATTACAAGGGATTAAAATATACACGTAAATTCATAGAAACACGAGCGGAATATCAATTTTAAGCTACGTTAATCGACAGAAAATTAAGCTTCGTTTCATGAAACTTTATACTCGGAAGCAAGTATTTGAAGTACTTGAATATTTATCATAGAAAACTTTCGCGTATAAAACATTCTTAAATTTCATTAGCGCTGTAGCGAAATACGATTGCCATGATTTTATTTCTAAGATGTGAAACAAGTTTGAAAACGCATGTTATAATTTAAATCAATTAAAACAATTAAAATACAGAATGGATAGGCATTTTAAATACACGGTGAGTCTTAAGAATGACCCGGATAATCGAGCATTTAAATACTTTTCCGATCTTTGCGGAACATGCACTTGTACTAAATATCTTGTAATTCCTGTATATATATATTTTTTAATTTATTCTAAACTTATTCAGAGACAGTCAAATCTCGTAACAATGCTGATGAAACGTTAAAATGATTCGTATAATATGCGTAACATATTCGTAGAAGGTGTGTACAAGTGTTTGAATACTTTCGTGAACCAGTGTATAAAGTTCGGTGAATGAACATTTATTGATCTGTACTACTGCCGCATTTCCCTTGTTTTTGTTAAAGTTATCGCGATTTCTTATGGGAATACCATCGTTGAAGCAAATTATTCACGAAGCGGAATGCGAGCGGAAAACAATTTATCGGCTGCGGCGTATTGAAAGTGACGAGATCTGGAATTTAGGATGAAAGATCGGATGGCAAAGGCCGAGAGTTTCGGTGATTGCTAAGCTCTAAAGCTGGCTGCAGTTTGTCTTCTACTCTAGAACCGTTCAATATTCCATGCCTGCCAATTCTCCTTCGATCGACGATTAAAACTGCACCCGGCGAATTTCTACAGCTTTCTTCGCTAAGAGCATTCAGGTTTGCAGGATCGGTTGCTGGATGTTTAATGAATCTAACGTTGGAAAGGGAAACGAGATATCGAAGGGTAGAATTGCGGAGAGAAATCTTGGTAAATCTGCAGTACTTTAGAATCCCAGATAACATAGAAATTGTAAAATACACCGAAGGTTTTGCTTAATCCTTCGATCGTAACCTCTTTATCACAGTTTTCATTCTAGACCGATAGTCCTCAAGAACTGCCCAAGTAAGATACATTCTACGATATATATTTTGTAGACTTTTCAGAATTATTAAGGTATCAATGTATATGATGCTACTGACAACGGTTCTAGAAAATACGAAATTCGAATAATTCGCATTATTTTTGTTTCCGTCGTTTACCTCGCTTATACAGAACCTGTAAAAAATTGTTAGCTTGCGAAGATCCATTAGATCTATAAATTTCATCATTCAAAAATGTAACGATTTAAATTAGCACGAGAACAAGAGAAAGACTCCATCGCATGTACCTGATGAATTTTTGTCTTTATATATTTCTTATTTACATTCTTATACAGTGTTTCTGAGAGCTAGTGCCACATTATACTATTTACTACTCACTGTCAGAGAACACGAAACAATTATTATCCTATACAAAGAATTAATTAATCATTAATTACAAAGGAATAATCTCCTTTTTAAAGGGTTAGTTCTTGTAGTCTTATACGAAGGAACTACAGTTATGATTTTGATAAATTCTTTTTCACGAAAGTTAATACGAATTGGTTAATGGTCTATTAAATAATCGAAATCATACTTGCTTTCTCAAATTCGAAACATATTTACCGTACTCTCCTTTTTTATTCATATAATCGCGAAATATTACACTAATGCTTTTGTCGTACTTTAAAGCGTTCTTTCGCTCTATTTTTGAACGTTTCGTTGTTTCTTTCCCATTTGTACGTACACGCGGATTTACCTCAAGCTCGAGCCATGTGAGCTGGTCAGTGACAGACGTCGAGCCAGCGCATTTTACTATTACCAACAGCTACGTACGCACTTGCAGAAAAAATATAGGTCATGGCGCTTCCCGGCTTTTCAACTCTCATTCATCATCCGCGCGTTTTAAGTGCAAAGACTTTGAAGGCTTGTATCTTGGGAGCCAATTGAGACACTAGGTTGGAACAAAGTGCATTTTAAATGCACGCTTCCTGCTATTTTCAATTGTACTTGTCGTCAAAAATTTCGAACCCTTTTACAATAATTGTTCGCATTAAATGCGTCAGCGCCAAGTTGAAAGAAACTGCGTTAACTTTATCCACTGGAAGCACCGTTTCTTGAAAAAGTAAAACAAGTAAAAAAGCAAATCTTGAATTATTACTGTAAGTTTTCTTATTTATTTTTCCTACGTGTTTGTTCAGAAAAAAATTATCCATTAACTCTTGATCTTGAGCCAAGTTCTTAAACAAACATAAAGTTTAGCTTGTTGCTAATTGCGTTAGAATATGATAAAGGGTATACAGCAATATGGAAATGAAGATTACGTTGTTTAGGCTATTACAGGTGCAGTAGAGGAGTGTTTGAACAGAGTAGTCTGTGATCATAGTGTCAGTAAAAGAGTACATGATTACCTAAGGTCTTAAAACTTAGTGCTCAAGTCTAACAAAGAGTTTGATACGGAGTTAATTAAACGCGGGAGGTATATACAGGGTGTGTCTTCAATTTTCCATGCATAATATACCTAAACCACTGGTGTTGTTATATTGTTCTCGCGTCGATCGTAACGTTTCTATTATTAACATTTCATCCAGCACGTTTATCCGAGAGGAAGCCTGCTACAATATTTACGGATACCGATGTCAACTTTGATAAAGAGTCCTGAACCAGAAACCAAATAAAAGATACATACAAGGAAGTCGTAAATCGTGTATCTACACGATATCAAACTAAGCTCACAGGCGGAATCGAAACAGCAAGATTGCATTAAACGTGACCGTCCATTTTTCTTCCCCACTGCTTCATTTCCAGAAATGGCTGTAAGATCGTTCTTCCTTTCGCTCCTTCCAGACCTCCCCGACGTTGCCCGTCTATCAGAGAACGTCCACGAGGCTGCACGTGAAACAATTCAGCTATAGCAGCCGAATGTTTTATAGTTCTCGTGCGCGTGTAAATTGCTCGTACGAAACGCAATTTCTGTCCGTCGGGACGATGTTGCGCGTTTCGGTTGTGTTCGTGTTTTCTATCGGAGAATCGAAGATGAAACTAGAGGCATTCGGTTCGAAATGCATTGAGATTCGTCTAACAAATTCGACGAGTACACCACGAGGATGTTGGTGCATTTATAGAAAATTTAAAGGAACAAAGATGCACAAAATGTCAATACACGGTATTATATATAAAATGTTACAAATTATTCAAACTAAAGTATTCATTACGACATTCAGGTGAAACAGATATTTACGTAGTTTCCATTTCTTTACTCCTATTCGTTAGAATGCAAATTTGGGCGAACAATCACAGTTTGTTGGCGAGATTCCGTAACGTGATCCGTGATAAAATGAACTATGTATAATTCATTTCACTAAGATGCCCTTTTAACTTATAAATTGCTACAAGTTTAATTTACCAGGGACGATTACTTAAATTTATCTTATTCATAATCGCTTAAAGAAGAAAAATTCGTTTGGAAGTTGTTTTAGACAACTTTACGTCGTTTGATGTAAAAACGTATAAATTACTGTGCTTTAGTTCCTCGAACATAATTATTTGAAGCGAAAAGTAAAGTTATGGTTTACAAATCGATAGAAATTTGTTGAATTCCATGAAAAGTATATAACAGACCGAAATCCACTGATTATTTTCAAATCTGTTACAACGGGTCTTTCGCATGCCGAAAGCTTTTCATCTCTTACGAGTGGAATTCAAAACTGATCGATATCAATCGAGTTACTGAATACTTCGATTACCAGTGACCTATTAAAGTCGAGCTATGAATCGTGCAGAATTAAGTAAACGTAAACTATATTTTCATTACCTTTTACTATCCATCCTGAGCGCTGTACTGCATTTGAAATACGAATCACGAACCAGATATTGCTCATTTCAGTAGAGAAATTCCAATTCGAATAATGGAGAGTAGCAATTGACCGATGGAAGGTGATTGGTAATGCAATTCGTGACATCGGATTATATATCGGCCAATTATAAATGCCATCGCAATATTATTACCATAATGCTGGCAATTATGCACGAAACTTATTATACTTTTGAAAGAAACGAAAATTAGTGTGTTATTGAATTTTACATGGACTAATTATAATTTCAAAGCTTTGTATCATTTTCGAAAACTACAATTCGCATATCACACCGAATAACAATTTAACTGCAAATTTATTCCAAGACGTATCGTCTCCTCCGTATCTACTGCAGGATCTAAAATTAATTTCACTTTTTTAAAAGCTCCTTTGATACAGCCATATTCCTCTGTATCTCTTGAAGCTAACATCATTCATCAAAACGACGAGCCGTAGACGAGTCCGAAGATACAAGTGCTTAGTGAAAAAACTCGGGTATACACAGCAGGCGCTATAGACGCCATAGTCGTTTGACATCGATTCACAGGCAAAAAAGGTGATGAATCGAGACCGAAAGATGACAAGCTACGTCAACGATGAGGAGGTTTTGGTGTTGGTTATCGGTTAAACGGAAGTCGGTATCGCCGGCATTTGCTGTTTCTGAAAGCTAGCCGGAAGAAAGCATGCCTAGATTGACAGCATCGTGCGCGAGCTTTCTTGTGTCGTTTTCTGTCTGATTTTTCCCGTTGTCGAAATGGGAAAAAGTGCCGCGAGAAGTTGCAACGAGGTAAAGATGCCAGACGGTGAGCAAAAGAAGGCGCAGACTCGAATGGAGGGATAAGAAACAGAGAAGGAAGGAAAAGAGACGGAGAAAGAGGTACAAAAGGCGAGAACGAAGACGTTTGGTTGGAGCTGAAGACGGGCAAAACAAAAGGCACGATGTTGAAAACCAGAAAATGCCTCGTGGGTCACGACCGGCACATGGTTCGCGAACAAAAAGCCACCGGATCTTTCGCTCAGAGAAAAATATTTAATCCCCTTGGTGCGTTCGCCAGCTTCTCTGGACGATCACCGAGCCAGACTGAGAGTGGCATTTTGCATTTTAAAGGGATTTATTAGAATAAGAGTTATCCCGACCTCGATCTCGTGAGAAAATTGAGAGAAAGATTGGTCCTTTGCTGGCGTCTTTCTAAAAGGACCTCTTTGATACTTTTTTCACGACTCTATTTATAATTTGCAATCGTCGAAGACTGGCAGGAGGTTTTCAGGAAATAAGAATATTTTTATTTTATACGGCTTTATGAAGAATGGTTTGTGTAGTGTACGACAGAACTACGTACACATTTTCGATAAGATTTTCGATATTATCAATATGCGACTTCATGCATTGCAATGATCTTTTAATTAGTTGTTTTAGTTAACTAAACTTCGTTGAATACAATTCATTCTTTCGTGTGTGAACTTGTAATACTCGAACGAGACACGGATAGCGGGAAGAACGGGCCAAGTTTTATAAATTGCTTGCTTTTACCTGGGTTCAGATAAATGGAGTTATTAGAAATTTCATTATTTGAGAATTTTGTCCATCCAGCTTTCGAATCGAGATCCGTATCACTTATTCCACCACTGTGAAAAATACTATATAAAGTTCTTGTACACGGAATATTGGATCATCTATGCACGCTAATGGTCTTGGCGTGTGAGTCGAGCAAACATTTCCGCAAGTTGTTATATGGAAACGAACTTTAATGTATTCCCTTTCTGATATTGCTCGTTTATAGTTTCTTCTGATCCGTAATTGAAAATTCTGCAATAAGCAGAGCTCTCGTTTAAGCGTTATAAAATATGTACGACGGCATCTAGAATGCATTAAGGAAGTATAGTATAAATGGGTGTCAGCTTTCTAAAATATACAAAAGAGAATAATAGAATATACGCAATAGGTACAATATATTAAGAAACTACTCAACAGCATTTCGGAACAGGATCGTTATCGTTGAGATCGCAAGATCAAATTTCACGTAAAAGCGTCGAACAATCCTTTCACACTCGCATAAATCATTCCTTTATCGCCTATCCAAGGCTTTCAACGATCCTCGATATCCTTGTATCGCGATAAATATACCATTTCTTCGCGGCAAACATCGAATGATTACCATTCGCGAGCGACAAAGGGTCATGAAACGTAACGACGATTACTCTTCAATTGTTCCGGGTTATGTTTTAATAAAAATCCACGTAGAATCCTCTATGCATATAGTCAGCATTCATATTCTCCCTGCACCTTCATAACATTTCAACTACTAGTCGTTCACCGCCAACGAGTGTGCTACGTCGATTCGAATTCATCGATGGGAAGTGGGCTAAGCGCGCGCGCACACACACACATCCTTATAAACCGTTACGGCATTTATCATCAAATAAGGCCACGAGTTTTCATTAGTCCGGAGGAAAGAGCACGGCGAAATATGGGAAAATTGGAATCTCTTTTCCATGGCCCGTTTTCCCGGAAGCAGACGATGAGACTTGGCACGAAGAACGAACGTTGGCTCGAGCCATAGAGCCGCGGTGAGTCGCGGGGTTAGAAGGGGGTGGCGCCGAACGTCAGCAGGGGTGGTACCACCGGTGATGGTTGAAAACTAGCGAAATGTCGATTCACGGCGACGGTATCGAGCGGAGGGTCGCGTTTATTTGTTCGTAGAAAACAAAGGCCGAGCAACAGGCCCTCTGCTCTTCGTCACCCTCTCTGCCGGTTTCGTTCCGCTCGTCGCTTCCGGCACCTTCGCCCTCGAATCGAAGCTCACCCTAGCGTCGTCAACTGGTAGCTACTTGGAGAATTCAGAAATTCAGGGGAAAAGAAGCTTCGAGTGGTGGAAAACGCGGTACGTTTCCGGAAAGTCAGTTTCGTAGCAAAGAGAGGGCACGATGTAGACGATCGAGTTTTATGGTAGACTTGCAACTTCAGTTCGTACTCGAAATGGAAATCTACAGAAAATAGAGAGAGAGAGAGAGAGAGAGAAGGTTAGAGGTTGGAGGTTGAACATATTGAAATGATCGGGGCAAAACGAACTAGGCCGTAATCACGTAGGGAGAGAACCACCCTGCTGAGAATGATGGAACATTTTTTCTCTTGCGTTTTTCTTTTTCACGATAAATCGATTCGACTAGAAATATTATTCCAGTCGAACGACGTGTGTCCGAAAAATTGGTCAGATATTCCCTGACCGATGCTTCGGTTTTAGTGAAATTTTAGAGGACGCACTTTTTCTCGTTTCCAAGTTTACGAGCAGAAAGCAGCGTAGAGCTGTAGAATCGGTAGGATTTATGGAATTGTACCTTTCACAAACCGCCATTCGTTCCGCCGAGTCCTCTGTTTATCTGCGCTTTGATTTATATCCCACACATTAACAGATCGATTCGTGCTCTATATTTTTGAAATGTACGAGATGAGACAGCTTGATCGTCGCGAGATTTTAAATTTTCTGATATTATCGATCGATGCTTGGATGTATGAAACTGATACCCGTATACGAGTACTATAAAAATAATTGTAACAGTTAACAGCTTTAACTTCGTTATCGATTGAATTATTAAATTTTGAAAGCTTCGAAATTCAATCGAAGTTTAATCGAATAAAATTACTGTCATGTGTAATAGCGTTGAAAAGTTTGAGAATTTTAGTTCCTTCTATTTGGTTCTATTTAATTATTTAATTACAGTTATGAATCTTGGATCATTGTTGATTTCTACTTTGATCAAAGAATGTTTCTGTTACTTTCATATACTATCAATTATTTATATACAATAATTTACAATAATTAATACCTATCTCTTAACATAATTCTCTACAATAGCCTGAAATCGAACAACCTTCTTAGCACTGAGAATTTTCAAGAAAAATAAATCTCAGATTACACATTGTAATTATAAGAAGAAGCGAATTTGCAATAAAACCAATTCTAAAACATTCGAGTCAAGTGATCCAATTCATCAACCATCGTTGCTTAACAAATTCAAACACATGGCTCAAACTGAATCATCATCCTTTCCCAATATTAATCTGTATTTTTCACCGCTATAAACTCTCGAATCTCCTGTCAATCATAAATCATACACAGTTATTACGCAAAATGTTAGCTACATCGACGTCATTGCATTAATCGCGCGCCACAGAACCAATAGACGCGTAATTTCGAGATTCAGCTAGATACTCGTTTAGTTCGGAAGCCAGGTCGGCTTGTAGCCTCCGTTACCAAGGATTTGCATATCTATGAGTGCAGCCCGATGTATATACGTGTAAAGGGCTAGGTATACAGCGAATAGGAAGTCGGCGTCGCATCCTAGAGGATAAAGACGGAAATACGTGAGGTATAGTTTCGTAAGGGGATGAAAGGCGAACAGTGGAAGGCTGTGGATGCCATAGTGGGAAGGTCGTACGGCTATTTGTAATTGTAATTAGCAGCAGGCCGATTCATTACACCGAGGAGAGACGTACGGCGAGATATGGTCAGGTTAAGTTTGACTAAACGACCGATCGACGACTTATATACAATGGCTCGTGAAAGTACTTGAACAATTTGAAAATTTCTATATGTGTATTTCCTATCAGTTTAGAAGATCTTTCTCAATCTGTCTTATAATGAAAAAATCGAACAATTCGAAGATACAGAACTTGTCGAATAACAAAATGCTTCTACAAGGTTTGACAACTATAAAACAATACCTTGCTATTGCATATTTCTGTTTAAAGATCGATTTAATCGCGTCATAATGATATTATTTTAGATATTAGACATGAAAAGGGTATGAGAAACTAAAACGCTCTTTTAAATCAGATAAATAACAATTGAATCGCGTATTGTGTAAATATCGGCACATCGGATGACAAAATAAGACAAATTCCGTCTCCCAAGAAACAGCAATCGTCCACAAATTATATAGTCCAAGTTTTAATACGTACGAACGATCGAATTGTAATTTCGATAGGACAGAGATAAGTCTCCAGTGAAATGCTGTTCTCGTGCGATAATGGGATGAAGATTTTATGCAGGATACCGTATTATAGCTCCGTCAAGGAACGAATGAAACGTGACGCACTGAAAGTTTGATGGTATCTCGTGTGACGAAGATTGAGGAGATAAGGGTGACTTTTTGGTAGCTTTGAGGAAACGAGGATGGCATATACGAGTTTCAGAGAATATCTTTTTGTTTTTATGTAAAGTGCCTTTTGGTGGGACATGCGAGAATATCAGACACTTTCCGCTGGGAAGATTCTCGAGGAAGTGATATGCTGATTTATGAGAAATGTTCGTAGTTTGTGGGTTAGACAGTATATACAGGAGGGAAAAAAGAATAATGGTGGAAGTTTCTAGCAAATGTGAAATTTAGGTAGCTTGTATCTTAGATAGATTATATACGAAATAAGAATAAAATAAGTCATATCGGCGAAGAAATCATATTAGACGCGTAACTTGATATTTTTATCGACTACCGATATAAAAATATTTCTATTATCGCCATATCCAGAATTTATTTCTTCTTTAATTTAAGACTCTTTGTTAAACTTCAATGTTTTTAGCTTATATCAATCGCTTCTGCTTAAACCGGAAAGAACAAACTAATCATTCGCTTAGGCACGTTAAACTTCGAGATTGAGGTTGATTCATCCAATGAACGCTGGCTGAAAGTGCAGTAGGGATAAGTTTCGAAATTACTCGACAGCGGAGGAGTTTCCTTGCAACAACACCTCTAGGATCTTCGCAAACAAGCGTAATTTTAGACACTTTCTGCAGGCTATGGACGATATAAGCAGCAAGATACAAGCGCATCGTATCTTCCATGAAATGCTCCCATAACTGACCATTTAACCAACAATAAAAGGGAAATTCAGTTTAGGACAGGGGGTGAAAAGAGAAAGTCGCACGTGGCCCTTCCAAAAGACAATAGCCCTGTTCTCTGATTCAAAAGTCGAGAATCCATGTGTCTAGACGAGACAGAAACAAAACGAGGAAACGCGCGGAGAAGCAAGTGGAATGACCTTTGTTTCGCAATGTTGGAAAATTCGGGAGCTCTCGCTGGGAACAGCGAAATTGAAATCTTCTTTTGTCACCTCGTTTCCGGTCAGAGAGTCTTCAACGTAACGAGTTGAATTCATTTAGGAGATACGACGAATGTTAGAGAAAATGAGATACCTTCGTGGGACTGGAAAACCTGTCAGAAGGTCTGTAGGAAATCATTGTGTTGCTAAAGGAAATAAAGCGACGATAGGTATAACGAGGTTGATGAGTTTAGAAAGTTCTGCCGCAATATTGCACATATTTAACGATCAAATATTTCAAATCCTTTTAAGATTGCATTAAGATGTATTATATAATTCTGCTTCGCAATTTCCTAATTGTCTTTTAATTGTTTTTTGTTCTTTTTATTGGTCAATCCTATGAAATTTCCCAATCGATAGAGAAGAGCATAGAGAAAGAGAGAGAAAGAGTAAATTAATATTTATAAAGTTACATATTTAATTTACAAATGGAGAATTTAAACTTCTATCTTTACATTATGGTTCTTATTCGTCAAAGATATATTTATATTTAAATTATTAAAAAATACTCAAGGATGCATGAATTTATGATTATTAAAATATTTCAATCGCTTTGAAACTTATATCGTTTCCCAGAAAAATTCAATAGATTATCAAAGTTCTATAACATATCACTCGTACCACTGGAATGAAAATCAAGAATTTTATAATAACCTGTATTTTCCTTTTCTCTTTTTGCGAATAGGGAATTTGGTAAAAATATCGCGAGTTTCAGGGGCGACGGAAATAACTTATGATGGGGTCGCTGACAGTGTTCAGGATACGTAGCGAAAATGTTTCGAGCTTCATGAATAATTCACTGGCAGTCAAATTTGAATTCGATATTTGTAGATTACGCGGTCTCCGCTTGCGTGTTCATTTTTCGACAGTCTCTCGTGTTGTTTATTTAAGCATTATAGTAATACACGCGATTTCAGCGTGAAAATCGCCCGTGATAGCTATTTTTCTCCCCTTTTTCTCGGCAAATACCCAGCGAATTATCGCCACTGGAAAAATATTTTGAAACGCTGGCAGAAAATTCGTGGGCACTAATTGGCACGCAAAAATGTTCAACAACAACAAAAATTGCCAGCGTAATTCGCGCTCTTTGTTACTTCGATATTTTTTCATTTTTGAATATCCCGTTCGTTGAAAACCGTTCGATCATTACTGCGCCACAATAAGTGTACTTTTTAGCTGGCGAAAGAAAGAAATCAAATTATGCTCGGTATGCTCGTCGATTCGATTTCGAAAAGCTTGTTGATTGACGGCGGAATTACCGCGAATTTTTCATTCTACGCGGTTCTCATTCATCAGGTACCTTTAATTATTTAGTTAAACATTGATCAAATATTGTCCGTATTACAGGATTTTCTTTTTATCTTTTCCCTGTTCTTTTTTCTTTTCTGCTCTCGCGTGCACTCGCGTACTTGCGGGAATATATTTTGACCGACGGTTTACAGTGCAGTTGATCTGCATTTTGTGAATGCATTCACGTACAGGGTGTTGTCTAGTATCGTAATGCGGTAGGAAAGCGCGAAATACTATCGAGAAGATAACGGTAGCGTGGCCTGAATAAAATCATGTATACATTGTGAACTGTTGTTACCTGGAAAAAACAACGAATTGCTTTTCAAAAGCAATTTGTTATCTGTGGAGTTTCCATTTTCTTGTTTCGTATAATCAGTAGGCAGATATTTACGCATTTATGGAAATATCGATTTATACCTCACTAAATGTTAAAAAAATATATCTTATGCGTAAAAATGAAAAACATTAAAATTATACTCGGCTGAAATAATTATATTCTAAAATGATACGTAAAATGGACCGTAAGGACAAAAATATCTGTTCAAGAAATAAAGTTTCGAAAGTTGATACGACATTTAATGTATTGTAATTTAATACATATCGTGCGAAATTATATAAGATATCCGGAATAAAATACTGGCTATAATAATTAATAAATGAAAGAAATATTCCTTTAGATTATAGTAAATGAAAATGTAAACTTGTGTAGACATTTATAGTGGAGTTATTAAGAGTGATAGCTGTAAAGTAGCAAATGATTCAAAGAATCTTTCAATCTGATGAATGGAGTGCTAAATGCGTTAAAATCGCGTAATAAATCACTTTCGAGTTAGCATGATCGCAAATTGATTAGAGAGCTGGCAAGGAATGAAACAGCTACGATTAAGCAAAGGAAAGTTAAGGGGTTAAATGACCGAAACGTGGTTGGTTATCGATCATCCATCGTTCGAAATGTTCAAATGCACGTGCAGTGAAATTAGCCGGTGATTGATACTTGTTATCAAAGTATAGTCACGTTATGGCAAAAAGGTGCAAGTTATTATACAATGTTATACTCTTCCTAGTCGAAATGTGTAATTTTAATTAAATTCAAATTAAATTAAACTTTAAATTTTTAAACTTTTGCATAACTTTTACTTTAAAGTACATTTTTCGAATGTGCATGTGAATTTAAATTTGAAGATAAAACGCATAATTAACGAACGTAGCTCGTGAAATGATTTTGAAAACGTTTCGAGAAAGCGGGAAAAATATAGCTTAATTATAAATCGTAAAGTTTTAACGTTGTTACGCGAGGTATATAAATTACTCTGTATCGAACAGCAAACAGAATTTCAATGAGCAGCTTGGATATAATAATTTCATCAAACGGATCGATTTTGCGTTTATTTTAAGTCTCTTTTATCTGTTTT
The DNA here is from genome assembly GCF_014825855.1 of Bombus pyrosoma. Taxonomy (NCBI): domain Eukaryota; kingdom Metazoa; phylum Arthropoda; class Insecta; order Hymenoptera; family Apidae; genus Bombus; species Bombus pyrosoma. Next base: position 12,254,200 of record NC_057773.1, on the reverse strand, counting down.
CGGACCTGTATGATAAAACGTAATAAAAGCTACCTGAAATTTTACCAAACTTAAATCAGTTTATAGCGGTATTTGAATGCGAAAATGTTTTTAAAGCTCTATGCGAGTTTTCATCGGTAAATATTTTTCATATTCAAGATTTCTCATCAATGGAATAAAAACGATATTCCGGTCAATATGTGACGCATTCAAAATTGTTTTCAAAGAAAATAATAGCAAATTGCTCCGTTATAACTTTTCGCTAACAATCTTTAATTTTAAACATTACCTATAATATGTCCAATCTCAAACATCATAGAATCTTCAAAAACTTAATATACATACATATTTTATCGTGTACTGTTTTCCAAATATCTTAATGCATGTACAATGATTTTTTTATTAAAAATTGAATCTTTGTATGAATATAAAATTTCAATCGTTTTCATGAAATTGCAATATAAACAATATATGAAAATGGCAAGATAGGAATTTTGGCCGCAAAAGGCACTCGATAAGGGTTATTAGCATACAAATAGGTATTAGAAATCTGTATGGTTAAATATGATGGAGGAAGCATAGATGTGTACTTCTCGTATTATGTGCATTTTGACGAAGGTTGGTGCTGCCTTCGGGGCACAATCTCACCTCATCGAGTAGTTAAAATTAATAGAGATCACGGTAGTTATCATTCACAGACGGTTCCACGTTCGTTGGTCTGCTTCAGAGATGGTAAAATGGAACGAAGTATAAAGACGAGAGTTCTACCGTATATTATAAAATACACATATTTCACTGTCGAGTGTTTTAAACTTTCTACGCAGAAATAATATTCTTATACCATTTGTGATCTCAGAAGGTATAATTACAAAGAAAAAGAGAGAGAGAGAGAGAGAGGGAAAATTACGCTTTAACAAATATAAAGTTTATATTTCGAGGTTGCAGAAAAATTTCGTAAAAGATGAAAAATTTTTTTAAATTTAGTATTCAAGAAATGAAAGAATTGTTCCAAAGTAAGTCATGTACAAAATATTTCAATGTAACATATTCAGGTTCCAATATACAAATATGGTAACATCAAAAAGTACAATGAAACATCTATCGTTAAAACTAGCTATGAAGAAAGGCATTTTTTAACTCTTATTCTAGCTTCGAAAAAGCAAATAGCGAAATTATCCATCATACTAATAAAAAAAAAAAAAGAACAATTCTGCAGCACCGAGAACAAAACTTCTACAATTCGCTGTATCTATTAGTGTGTATTAGTGTATGTACTTCCATAAATGTGTCACACATTAGATTTGAAGCAATCCTAGAGAAGCGTAGAATTCGAAAGAATGGCATATTAAAGGTAAATGCATGGCAGGATACGAGTAGACGGCCCAGATTGCATCTGACAGACTGTCGTAGAATTGGCTGCGCATTTCCTTTTTCCTAGGGAGGAAGGTCGCATTTCCTTTTCACAGAGAGAGGGTGGGAGAAGGGGAGGAAAAAATACGAGCACCCTCGTGCCTCCAAGAAGTTCTTTTCCACGAGGATGGTCCTCTCGACCAGTCGCCTCGACAAGCAATCTCACGAAATTGAACCGCGCGATTTCACGTCGTTTCGCAGACCTTATCGTTCGCGTTCCCCTTACGGTTTCACTGGTTTTCATTTGCACCAGGACTACGGAAACAGTTCGAACGAAGCAACGATCGAGAAACGTCACGCAAAGTTCGCAAATTTGAATAGCTGAAAAACGAACGTCGTATTCGATTAATTCCTGCATTGACAAATGATTTAAAACGAGCCGAATGATATACGATCAATGATCGATTATATCGCGTGAGATTAAAGTTCGGGAGCGAGGTGTTACGGTGATATCAATCACTATGTTAATTAAAGGGCGATGAACTTGTCGGATTTCTGAAATTGAGGTGATCATTCGTAATTTCATTTTATTTAAAGCTTTTATGGCACGTTAACGATGACCCAGGATAAAATTGCCATATGGTTCTGATTTCTTTTCGGGCAATAACCATATTACTGTAGTGATTTTTAATACAAGCGATTTCAGCGATATATTCAGCTCAATATATCCTCCTTTTTCAATTCTTCATTATCAAACTACGCATTGTCTGCCGAAATGTCTTATTCTGTTAATGCCTCATCGCCCGGAGAAGAAAAATTATTTATGTAGGAAACAAAATTTGTATTTTTATCGAGAAGTTGGAAATATTTGATGTAACGAAAATGTACGTGTCTGTATAATTTAGCGAAGCTATTGATAAATATCGCGGAATTCTTTTTACGCTTTCTTGACACTAACGGTAAAAAGGTAGATTTCAACCAAGGGGTTAATAGCTATTTCTAGATACCTATTGCTAGATTTGTACAATTCCTATACAAAACTTTCTTATTACGATTTTGGCTCTGATTTTTATTTTGTGTATATTCAAACTGTCACCGCCCACGTTTAGTCTTAAAACATACGCGGAGAATATTTTACAAGATAGAAGATAGTCGAAAGCAATTTGGCAGCCGTTTAAGTTAAACGCAAGGGAAATATTCCAGCGTGGGAAATGATTCCATTGGAAGGTTGAATGTGTTAGTCTTGAAAGTTCCATCGATTTTTGCTTGGCGCGCCAAATATGTGCCATCCTAGCAATTTTGTCATCGAATTGGAATTTATGCTTCTTGGACGCAAAACGAAGCAATCTAGTTGCAGCGTCGTTCTTGCCGTTATAGAACGCCAATTTTTTCTGACTTTCGTTCGCGGTACAGAGTGGCAATATATACATACATATAAATCATACGTATAAAGAATGCAATACGTGCTGGAAATATTCAATCCTTCGAATTATCGATTTTTCAAAGTAATAATTTACGACGATACGTTCGTCAAATAGTTATTGGAATTCAGGTTATACAAGGATGATCGATACTGTTTCGCTCCACAATATCATATGATAAAGCTTTTGACGGTTATGGCAAAGCCAAAAAACAAAAGATTCAAAAAATGGCACAGGTGAAAAATGGGAAACAAAAAATACTTCGTCCACTATATCAAACGTGTAACATCAGAGATTGTAACCCAATGAAAAGCAAGATTATTCTACTCGAAACAGAATGAAATGAAACTACTTAATAATTTCCCTTCAGAGAAAAATCTATTTATGGTTTAAAAAATATGTTGCTCGAGGAAGGGAAAAGTTCATGTAAAATTCTCCCTATAATTAATGATCCCTTGTTCGAAGAACGTATTTCCTCTCGCTGTTCCACGACCTGGATCATCGATCAAGCACAAAATTAATAACTTATATTAACGTCTCGCGTGTACACGAAGGCGTTTGTAACGAATAGCTATCGGTTGTTTCCGTCTCGCTTACTTTCCCGGTGATTTTTCTACCCACAGACATTGATATCCAACGTCTGCCTCTTTGTTCCACTCTGTCTCCATCTGTCTGGTGAAATAAGTAGGCCCAGTGGGGATTAAAACCGAGTTCTCGTGTCATCGGCTTAGAGTACGTCATTTAGTGGCTTTGTTCGTTCGTACGCGTCTTCTTGCCAGTTGTCTCTAACACGAGCCGCAATTCTACGTAATTCTACGTCTACGAACGATCGTATAGCATTCACGAAACAGGTATACCACGTCGATCGTTAAAAGGAGAAACTAGATGTTTCCAGGCGGATCGTTCTTTCCAACTTAACGAACCTTACAAATTATAAACATTAATTTTCGTTAAATTTGTTACGATGTTTTGTTGTTTGGACAGCTGATGGATATAGAACTTCCATTTATGCTACGATATTGACATATATGACACGGAGAGAGATTTGTATTCATTTCTACGTTGCTTGCTGTGACGTTTAACAGCTTCGTTTAAACAATCGGAACAAAAATCATTTATATACACTCTGTGAGGTACGTCCAAAAGCAGCGCAACTCCACGAAGAGACAAACTATGGCAAAGTAATACGTACAACCCGGATCTCGATTCACGACACGCGATTCTATGCTCGTAAATTAGAAACGAACATCACGACGATGCCGTCGTTTCCCTTCCGACACTCTTTCGCATGGTTGAGTTGAAGCGCCCGAGGATCGCCGAAAACTAAAGTCGTAAAATTATACGTGTCCCGTTCCCTCCTGGCCGATTTCGTGGTTCGCTGCTCCGTGAAGATATACACGCGTATAGTTTGAACAGAAGGGAGAGATAGAGAAAAGGGGTTGATTCGTCTATTTCAAGTTCTCTCGAGGATGCCGAAGAAGCAGAAGGAGGCCCATGGAAGAAGGGGCTGGGAAAGTTGTTTGGCCAGAAGTACGGCGAACTCGGTTTGTAGGCATCGATCGGACTTCTAACGAGCTCCGGCTAACTAGTTTGTACCGAGATCGTTGCCACGAATAGTCCTATTTGAATCTGACTTTCACGTGATAAAATGCAACACGATCAAAGGTGGTAGACACATTCTTTGTTTGCAGTGAAAAAACATAAAAACTTACCCGCGCCTTCGGCGTCTGCTTTAGTCCGATGGCTGGTTGGCTTCTGTTGCTCTGCAACAATAATTGAGAACGCCATGGTCAGTCGAAAGCAATTAATACGTTCCGAAACATTAATTATGCCGAACTGGCCCCTAAATTCTATTAATATTCGACGCGTTTATCACGGTGCCTTAATTATTTTGGCCGTGCAGCGGTCTCGGGTAGTATGATTTTTTAACTAGGTTGCTTGGAAAATTGCAAAATCAATGGGATCGACCTTGAATATAATTGAATAGGATAGAGCGCGGTACTATGGTGGTTGCCTGTAAGGGAAGTGTATAAAGCAGGAATGTATTTGCAGGAGAATTTGCAGAGCAGGAATATCTGGCTGAAATCTTCAATTTTTTCCTCCAAGGAAATGATTTTTCAGTTCGTTGAGCCTCGATTGATATTGCCGGATCACAGGTGACTACGATAGTTTACTTGTTTGTAATTTGAATCTGAATTCTGCATTTTATAAAAGAAAGATAAAATTAAATATTCTGAAATTCAACGAACCTTAGCCAAACGCGTTGTTAATAATTCAGCGATGTTGTTGGTAATCCAACAATATTACTTGAAAATTAATCAGTTACTTCTACTACGAAGATCTTTATATAACAATAATTTTTGATACATAGTGATATGTAAATGTTTTTCGCCTGAGTATCGTTACAGAGGAAAAGAATTCTGTTGGCGACAAAAATGTGCAACATATCTTTGTTGGTAAGAGACTTATTAACCTATTATCACAGATATAACAATGAAATAATATGCAATGAGCAAAAATTCTCTTCTTGCATCTGGCGATCAAAATATTTAATTGAATTTACCAGATTTAATATAATCTATATTATACTATCGCCAAAAAGTGGTTGTAATTGAAATCAGAGTATAGGAGTAACATCCACAGAGTTATAGTAATATTTTCCAGTAATGCCTCTTTCTATAAATTCTACCAGATTTACATTTCCAATGCATACAAATGTCCCTCGCTTTCACAGTGAAAACTGTAAACGAAGCATTCATTTTCTCCGCGATAGATAGAAAACAGAACGTCCAACATTTTTTTAGAGCAATGTAAAACGGTGGGGCAAAAATTTTCTTTTCTTCTTTTTTTTTTAACTAAAAACGACTCCTGTTTCGCAAATATCGTACGCAAATATTTTTGGATTTCGTGCAAACGTTTTTCAGGGTTTACCATTCTTCATCAAGTTTTGTTTTGAAGCAAAACTATGAATCTCAGCGTTTTCTTCCAGATTGCAAGCAAACAAGCATTAAACAATCGTGACTTGCATATAGATAAGGGTGCAACTATATTTCAATTAAATGTAATGTACATGTACATCTTAAATAAATACAAAAAGCGTATACCTGAAATACGAAACATCTCAAAGGAAGAAGTACTTTTTTATAATACTCAATAAATTAACAAATTATATCAATTATAACAATTAAATTAATCGTTACAAAATAACATTCATTTCTTTAATTGCGCCTATAAAAATACAAACTTTCATAAATATTTACAATTGAATTATAATTTAGAAAATGATCGTGCAAGAGAGATACGCTAATTGAACGAGTAAATGGTACGAATTGGACTAAAATAAAATTAACTCGATTTCGGTAGCGCTTAGGTTGCCTCGTCATCAGATGGAAACTGCATGAATTCACTCGTCCGAGTTTTCCGTGGTTGTTGGTTAACGCTGCGCGGCCTCCGTTCCTCCTCGATTGGCCAATTAAGATTTACGCATTTCGAGCAATGACGGGCCGACACGACGATGCTGTACGGTTCGACAGTTTCCCTGAATTTATCGTTTTATCGTTTGTTCCTATACTAGACAGATTGCGCATAGAGCGACAGCCCACCCTTCTCGGTCGGATTTATTCGCTGCTGGGGAAACAACATTCTGAACGCCATAAAGGAACGCGATAACGGCACTCCCCTCTATGGACATACGCGGAATGCTCTTTACTCTTTAAATATTTATAATGGGAATCAATTGAATGTGCTTTTTGGTCGATGTTCAAAGACATCTGTAGAAAGGTACACATATTAGCGACTTTTGATCTCCTAAAGGAATTATGTGGGACGACTAAGATGATTTTGTAGGAAAAAGAACGTCACAGTTGATTTTCTCCGTCCTAACCTTTAGTTGGAAATCTTCAACTTTGAGCATTATACAAGATTTTTATTTTTAAACGTTCTGGAATTTTTGGAAACGTATACTGCTGTATGTCTATGTTGTTCAAATTCGTTCAAATATGATTATGCTTTGCATCACTTTTGTGAGAAAATTCTGAGAAAAATGTGTTACTTTCATTAATTAGTAAATAACGAGTTAGTTGGTAGTTTGTAAAACATAGAACTTTACATGCTACGTTATCAAACTTGTTCTGGTTCTGGAGAATTTACAAGGACTAACAATTTGTAATTTGTGATTCGTAAAATTTCGTTAATGAACACCAATCCAATCGTATAATAGAGCCCCGTTAATTAAAGTACTTTTTGAATGTGTCTCGAAAAGTACTTCACTTCGGTACTTCGCCGTTTTCTTACACGAACCCAATGACGACCTTAATTAACAGCGTGATTTATTATTCGCTGTGTTTCAAAAGCATCCTACAAACTTACTTCAACATTCTGATTAACATCGCGGGTAAAAGTCTTTTCTATAGTGCGATTATAAATGCGAATGATAAATTAATATTGTGCGTGAATTCGAGCTCAGTTCCGCGATGTTGTAACTAGAAACAAGGTACTGAAGTTTCTGGTATGATAATGTTGTACTTAAAATTCTATTTTGAGCATAATTAACGTGTTTTGAGCCCATTGTTGGAGTTTCGAAACGAGTAACGAGTTCATTTGTTATTAGTTTGGTACAAAAATTACTATAAATTTGTCAGAATTCAATGAGATTTTGATGTATTTGTGCGAAATCTGAAGATAAAAATTCATAGAATGCAAACAAGACGCAAAATACCTGAAATAGAGTAATTCTCATAATATTTAAAAGATGAAACGTATCTCTCTTTAGATACCAAGGTTTACCAGTAATTTTTGCTTTAGTTGCGTTTGCTAAACACAGATATTTACGAATCTATGAAACGGAAATTTATTTCATTCGCCAAGTTCATCATTTTTGTATCTTTGAATTTTTCGTAAATAGATAAATTCCGCAACCTGATGTTTGGATTTCGATTAATTGCCATTCTAACATCATACGAAATATAAAGTCTAAGAAGGCAAAAGTAACAAGATGAGGATTGCCAGCCACTTTATCATATCCCGAGAGAATTCAAAATCAACAACGGATACCATACGGATGAACAATGAACGTGGTGCTAATTACGCGGTTTATCTCGATTAATTCCGGATAATTGCGTCCACTAATTAGTCCAATTACTCCGATGGTTCGGCATAGCACGAATAACACTTGTCCTTCACGACACATCCTCATTGGTCGAAATGTCGCAAACTCAACCGCAGCAACTGTTATCTTCCTAGGTTGGATCCGTGTATTTCCGGTTGCCCATTTGCAGAATTACTTTACGGGTATCACGATACTACTTCAAAACAACTATGCTTCCCACGAACATATGTACACCTATCCCAATATGTCAGTTTGTAACTAATTTTCATTTAATTTGCCCTTTGCTAAAATTATTTCGTCTAACAGCTTCGTTACTGTACGAAATTTGATTAAATATTATTAGCTAAATAATAAAGTCTACAATTTATTTGCAAACTTATACTTGTCTATGTTTAGAAAATTATTTACACATTCTAGCCAAATTTCTAGATGCAAATAATAAATATTTCTCCATTAAAGCTATATATAACTTTAACATCAAAGCTACGAAACTCGTTAAAATGAAAGGTTAGTTAGATTTTCCATTTTCGTCTTTAGAAACATCAATTTTGAGATAGTATTATTGTTGAAATAGAATTATATATCATAGTAGTATATTATAGATCGGCAGTTTTAATATTGAAATATTATACACCGTTTAATAAATCTTAATAAAGCTTAGATAAATTATTTGAATATTTTCAAATCAATTACGACTAGTGGATCGTTCGTTTGATTTCTCAATTCACAGATGTATACTTTACAACGAGAATGACAACAAATGTCAACCGTTCACAGCAGTTTTGCATGTTTATGTTCGTCGTCTCCCCAAGAATTTCTTACGCAGTAGCTCATTCAGTGTCGTGACGCCCAATGCTGTGGTTCTCGTCTACGTGGCTCGTAAGTTTTCACATTATAATATAATATTATCTTAATAATTTATTAACGCTACGCTCTTAATGATATTATTTACATTATTTCGTAAATTAATCAGGATATTAAATGGAAATTCGAGAATGTATTTAAGACGCTTCGATTATTATTTCCAAACTGTTTGTTTAACGTTATACAAATTACATATTATTTGAAATACTTATATCTCGCGTCGTCACACTACGATGTAATTATTTTGCACGAAACGTTACTTAGTCCGCTTCATCGTTAAAAAGTATTAAGTGATAATGAGAAATCGAAACAAATGCTTCATTCGTTTGGTCACTTTCACTAAAGGATCGAACTTTTTCGATTAGAACTTGCTCCCCAGTAACAAATTTTCACAAATTCACGTTATTTTACTATGAAAAATCATAAAACGAACTAAATTATTTTCTTTCGATGGTCAAGGAGTATTATTCCTACTTGTATTTTTCATCAAATAGATCGTTTCGTAAATTATTTTATTATGACTGTTGGAATTATCGTAAATTATTCTACGTCGTTTGTTGTAAAAAAGCTTCCACAAAAAATGTCCACAATTTTTTTCTCCATAGAGGGCGACGATTCCGTGTCGTTTTATTGAAAATTCTCGTTTTATTTTTCATTCCCACATTATGCTTCGTTCATGCATCGAATATCAACGGATACGAAATCGTATTTCGTTCGAAATGGAATCGTAGTTTTGATTTTGCTTTGAAATCCATATAGAATAGATTAATCCTCGAGATAAATAATCGTATTTCGTGTCACAATATCACCTAAACAAGTTTTTTGAAGCTATGCTTCTCACGAATCCAGTTCGTTAAGCCACGATCGAAACAATGTTTCACTCACGTGTTGAATGTTGAATATGGTCAAATGATTGCAACAGTGTTTGTGGACGCGAATTATGGTTACTGCGACACTTGAAAACTACGCAAAATACGGTGAAGTGGAATTCTACGTGCTACATTTGTACTTATTTGACGTATCAATTATTACTGAAGGGTCAAATATTACAGAACATTAATTAACCAAAATTACAAATTATTCACAAACATATAATTTATTTAGAGACATACAAGTACGTATAGATGGTCTATTTCAAAGTTCACCATCAATAGGATAAATTAAATTTTCTATCGTCATTCAGAAAGAAAATCATTTAAGAGAAAAATAGTTAGAAAAATTGAATCCTTATTTTAAATCGACCTAAATAAATCGAAATAAAAGCCTATGCCATTAACGAAAACACCATCTGTTATCAACTGATAAATATAGAAACCTTATTCTCCTATGAAATAGAAACTTCAAATAGAAACTGAAAATACATCTTGCATACAGACTACTGTTAATTATTCGTACGTTTACTTACGTTTTAATTAGGAATTAGTCGGTGGTTCAGTCTGGAGGAATTTATACTGCCTGAAGAAGGAAATAGAGTAAGTGAGAAAAGTTGAGGAATCGAGTTATCTTATACCCCGGTTCTTTACATTAAGCGGCACACTTGGGGCACTAATTTCTCGAGATGGCTTGCAATTTGTTTGTGTTACCCTCGTTTGCGGAAGTTCATTTATAAACGAAATCGAGGGTTTTGGCTGCGTCGAATCATTCTTGTTAATCCAACCCGCGGATGTTTATTCAAAATTGCGTCACGAGGTTGAAAACCGAAATCGATTTCAATTTTCACGTAGAATTCGTCGAATGGAGGTACGGTCGCTCGCGTAGTCCTTTCAACGAGCAATTTATCGAAAGTTCATTGCTTCGAATCCCTATTAAATGACGGAATGATTGCGTCGTTCGTCTCGAAACGGCGGCAACGAACCGTCTACGAGTAATCTCGCGGACATTTGCGGAATTCAAGCGCGGTAACGTCGCAAAAAATTCCTGGCCGAATAAAAAACGCGTGTAATCTTCAGGCATGGCTGCTGCGACAGACACAAACGAGCCGGAAGTTTAATCAAACTTTGCTGTTTCTTGCTCGGACGATCGCCAGAATTTGGCAGCGAGGCAGATCCGTTGCCTCTGTATTCGTTATTCCTATGAGTTTTCTATCGAATTGTCTCGCTGCTCGACCGATGGATAATAATCTCGAAGTAGCTCGACCCAGTTTCGATAATTGTTCATCGGTCCGGTTCCTTCAGGTTGCCCGGTTCTTCGTTTGTTTTATCCTCCTTTCTCGCCGTTGCCATTTTTCTTGTCCCTTCCTCTAGCCGTTTTTATCGGTGGTTTAATCGTCGAAATACGGGTCGCATCCTAACTGTTTTTCGTACCGGCGAAAGAACAAATGATTAACACGGCCGGTTGGATGGAAGAAATGCAAACTTCGCGACAATTCGATGCGAGAATTCTGTCTGCGAGTTTTGTTTTGTTTTTTTACAGAAGGACAATTTCAACGACTATCGTTAAGGTACAAGAGTTTAGAGACGTTTCATACAGAAATTTATTGTAATTTTTGGGAAGAAAGTTATCAAGATGCGAGTAAAAATGATGTTTGTCGTCGTATATCTTTGTTTGTAGATGATTAACGTCAACATAATTTTGATCTTTCTTCTTCTTTCTGTTTTTTTAAGAAGATCAATTTTTCTCTTCGTTCGACAGAACATTTTCTAAAGTACATATATGTGTGGAAAACTTGCATGCTCGGTATGTAAAGCCCGTTTCTCAAATATCTTCTTTTCTGCAATATCGATGGGCCTGGTTTCATACATTTGTATTAAAAGAATCATGAATATTATTTCAAAGGGATAAAGAATTCTTCTCTCCTACAAGTCTTCTTAGATTATGTGAATGAGTTTCCGAGAATATTGAAAAAATTCTACCTCTTTTCATGTTCCTGATAGTAGAGCTTAAGCGATAAACGGTATCTGGGAAAAATATGAATTTACTTTTTAGTGGAAAATATATATTTACATATTTATATAGAATATATTTCTAATATATAAACCAATAAAATTTCAGTCACATAAAATAATGTCTTAAATCGAACAGGTTGTCTTTAATGTAATAGAATATAAGAAAACAAGTCTCTTTCGCGATCGTATAAAAGTGTTTTGTCAACTATTCAGTTAAGAACTATCAGCCACTATTGGTTGGCAACGTAGGTAATTCGAGCTGGAAGCAAACCGAGTAGAATTGAAAACAAATCAATTTATTCGAATGAAACGTGGCACGGGGGGTAGATGATGGCGTGAGTAAGTGAAAAATCCGTTGTTAGGTCACGTACGAAGGAAATGAGAATCCCACTTCGCGGAGGAAGCACTCAGCCACCTCCTACGATGCTCTATTCGAATAATTATACAATCGCCACGAACGCTTTTTGCAATCGCCAGTCGAAGTTAGACCGATATTCAATTCCAGGCGAAAGCAAGTTGAAACTATTCCAACCGAATGTTATTGTTAGAGTGATGGTCGCTCGAAGAAAATTGCGGTCACGTTCGGGTTTTTCCGAACCTCATTAGCGGTGTGAACGTTTTCACTTTGCTCCAATCTAGAATCTTTACCACTGAACGCTATCGAGATAATAGAAGAAGAAGAAAAAAGGAAGATCGTGAAGATAATAGCAACAAATTGGGAGGAAATCGAGTACGCTTAATTTTTTACGAAGAGTGAAGTAAAAATAATATTTGGATAGATATTGGAAACGTTCGAAGTGTTTTTATACTAATATTTATTTTTTAGTACATTTTTGTGAAACAGTAAAAGCCCATTTGTAACAGAAAATATTTCATTCGTAAAATCTTTTGAAATGATCCGTCAATTTTTGTGAGTAACTTATACCGTCGTTTGTTTCAATATTTGAAATAGTAGAATCGTTATTTACGATTTTTGAAATTTTCCATTTGTAGATTTGGTATTCTATATGAGATTATGAATATTATTAAATATTTGATAAAACTGGCATATCGAAGTTCTTAGTCCGTGTCGAGGCAAAGTAGAGTGTTTCTTAAACAGATAAAAAAGGTATTTTATCAATTGAAAGTGGAAAAGGTGTTGAATAAATGACCGTCCTACCTAACTATTATGGAAGTGATTTTTATTACAGTACCTCTGCTGTTCAAGGACCTTCTTTACAAATGAAATTTTGTAATATCAAGATATCTTGTACAAGACACAGAATGTGAAATAATTTAAAACGCTCGTATCGTGCGAAAGAAACAGAGAAATGAATAATATTCGCGTTGTTCTACTTCCTATTTTAATTTCATCTCATTAAAAGCCAGCTGTCTTTTTTAAAACGTACAAAATTGTGAGGGATAATTCATGAAAAACTTACATTGTCAAGAAATGTAGTTCCTGAATGTTGAAGAGAGATCATTTTACAGTAAATTCTTCGTTCCAAGGGAAATTATTACAAACGAGATAATTACGAGATGTTTTTACAAATTAAAAATATGTTATTTTCTTAAACTGTTAGATTAAGGTTCGTCATTTTTAACACAATTCGTTAAAAATATAAAGAAATACACGGTACCGAAATGCTAGTGAAATTTCATTCTTATCTAGCGATCTATCGGTAATATTACGGGAATGGTTTTCCTTTTTAGAAATCGGTAACAATATTTCACGGCAAGAGAAGATGCTAGGTTTTATTCATGCCAAATGAATTCATTTTGCTGAAATGGAATCATTTTATTTCCTCTTGTGATCGATACTGTTGAAATTCAACGAATATTAATTAGTCAGTTGGGATACTCCAATCGCGAACGAAGAATTCTACAGATTTCCATTAAAATTCGAGTAAAAACCGAGAATACATTGACTAGAATATAGACAGACGGCACGATTGTTACTTAATTACTTTCGTATTGGCTACAGACAAATCTGTTTCTTGCTAGTCCCATTTTTTGTAACAGCGATATTCCCAGCTTTTGTGATAATACATTACGAAAAAATAAATTCAACTCGTTTCTTGTTGAAGAATTAAACAATGGAATCAATTACTCGAAAACAAATGGATTTTTTTGTACATAGAATTTCGTACATTTTTTGCAACTGTAATTGATAAAAAATATAATTCTGAAATGGTGAAACGTTTGCTGGTTTCGTAATTTTTACAGAATATATTAAAAAGTAGTAATTGATTTTCTTTTCGCTCCCTTTAAAAATTCATTGTGTTACGAAGGATAATTATAGAAATATGAAGAAGCTAAAATGCGAGAAAATTACTATCCCCGAGTCATTCGAGACGAGCTTTAATATGATACAGCTTCGTTTCATTTCATAAATTTATGTTATGAGTTACATTTATTAATAAAGATACGAAAGGTCACATTTATTTCTTTTGCTCGTATTATATTTCTGACAAATATTTATCAACAGTATTATTAACTTTTCAACTCTTTGTTATTTATGTTGTTTGTAATGTCCAGATTTTTTAATATACATATATTAAATGTATCTTTTTAATTAAATGTTACATGTATTACCATTCTGTGACTATGAAAGAATTCAATAAGCCTATTCTGAAATATCGAACTAATATAATTACGTAATGTAATATCATTCAAAAGTAATTTTCAATGTCCAATTTATTGCGCAAGTGGACATATAAAATGCAATGGAAAATTACAGGTAGCGGTGTTTAATTTATGACGAAACTGATTAACTAATTGCAGTAACTGTAATCGATATTATTAATTATTCACTGAAATTACTTTCATCTCACCTGCTAACCGTACTTAATCAAATTTTAATCTTCATTTCGTGGTTTGCACTTATTTCGAAATTTAGACCACGTTTCCAGCGATTGCCATCAATATTTTTATTGTCGGCCAACCTTGCTTTAATATTACGTTCGCTTCTTTATTATGCAATACGATATGATAGAGAATTCTCGTGGCTTGCGAGCTTTATGTTATTTTACAAAATTTTCACAGAAAGATGACATCGATTTACTGCCAATGGCATAACGTTTTTTACGTACATCCACGTATCAGACCGCAATAAAAAATGGGAAATAGAAAAACATAAGGAATGGAATGGTGCGTTTTATTCGATCTCTTCCTATTTGATCTTGTACGAGTAAAATTGTTCCCGTTGTACGAATCCTTTTTTAATACTAAAAAGCAACGAAAGTAAATCCGAATAGCAGGAATTTAATTCCATTGTGCCAACCTTTTATCGGATTTTTGTAACGAATGTTAGACATGTATATTGAAAGGCTATAACAAAGAATGGTTTCATATTTTTCACAAAAATTAAGACCAGACACGTCGAGGATATAAGGAAAGAAACTTTTATAGAACAAGTATATCGCGAATCATAATATCTAAAATTATTATCTATCAGGTTCAGTCTACTTCCGTGCAACGATAGTTCTAGCTTTCACTAAATTGTTCCATAGTTTGGACGACGCCGGTAAAACATCGCGAATACTTCAAATTCCTCTCGGATTCCCTTGGAATCTCATCGTCAAAGTCAACACCAAAGCAAAAAACAAAATGTTTGGTACGATACTAAAGCATCGCTTCGTTCAGATTAGTCAAGCAATGTAGTTGGATTGAAACTGATAGAGAGTGTCTAATGGAAAATGAAAAAAAAAAAGAAAAGAAACGAAGGGATGTCGTAACTTTTTGAAGAACGCATTAAATACAAATTTCTCAATTATGAAAATATTAATTACAAAAATTACAAGTTGTTAGACCATCTTCGGTGCTTTACACAAAACTGAATTAAACAATAAGATAGGCTAAACTAAAACATCGAGCTTACGCTATATCGCCGCTACATTATCCATAAAATCGCAACGCTCTATCAACGTTTATCGCAAGGACAAGAATTGAATAGAACGTAGCGATCAAAAGAACGAATCACGAAATAGTTCGTAATGCATTGCGTCGCGTTTAGCAAGCTTGTATCGCTTTCATGCGCCACACGATTTGGGCGCAACGACACGCGAAACGTCGAAAATAACCAACTGCTGGCGGAATAACGTGTAACGGCGAATGGTAGGAAGTAAAGCGTGCGTTCGAAGCGGCCGTTCGATAACCGAAAACCGGAAAAAGCTGTAGCGACGTATCGACGGGCGCGTTAAAACGCGACTCGGATATTTTGCAGCGAGCCGACCGACAATGAAAACTCAATTAATATATTGCGACCGATCTGAACGACGCTCGAAGTCGACCAGGTCGAATCAACGGCAACGACCGCTGGTGAAACGTTTTTTTCTTTTTCGTTTCGTTTCATTCATTCGTTCGATCCAACTTGTCTCGCGACCAAAATGGCGGCTCGCCTCTAAGGAACGAACTGCATATTCTACTCCCCAGAGAACCATTTCCATATACGCAGCATACGGTGCTTCGAACTTTCGATTCCTACGTTACTTCTATATCCTTTTTTATTTCCTCTTTACGATATCCGTATCGGCAGTTCTCCTCGCTCGTTGTTAAATTTTTTAATCGTTATCGAAGTATCTGGGATAATTGTATCGGTCTCGAAGAAAATGAGGTTTCATCTCTATCCCGGGCAATTCCATTTCAACCACCAATATTCGTATTTTCCTGGTTTCCAGTTCCGCAGTGTTCGTTTATCGCTATATTTGTTTGCTCTCCCTGGGTTTTTGCTTGAAATGGTGTTTGAGGAATTGAAGTTGATACTGTTGAAACGCAACAGAGACAGAATAATTCTTTCCGGGAAGGAAAATGAACCTGATTGCAAATAGCAGCGACTCGTTTTGCGATAAAGTGTGAAATATTGAAACTGAAATGTGTCAAAATGGTGGTAGATGTTGTGCTTTGATACGTGACGGCCATAAGGTTGAAATCTCGTTACGATCTTCGACCGTGACTTTTCAGATCCGAACCATAAAACATCCCCGTATCTGTCATAAC
The DNA here is from genome assembly GCF_014825855.1 of Bombus pyrosoma. Taxonomy (NCBI): domain Eukaryota; kingdom Metazoa; phylum Arthropoda; class Insecta; order Hymenoptera; family Apidae; genus Bombus; species Bombus pyrosoma. The sequence goes on along the minus strand of NC_057773.1, from coordinate 12,237,617 downwards.
GTCACTCTTTCGCCGGCAGTATCTCTGCGTCAACAAACAAATTTTTGACTGTTTCTACTATTTTCAGAAGTCAGCCAATGTCATCACTCTCACAATGTGTCGATTTCGTATAAATTTTCATCACTTTCAACCAGATCATATGTAGGGCGTTGCCTATGCATATATCAATGTTAGATTTAACACAAATTCGTACATGATTCACCGATAGCTTTCGATTTTTCTTCCCATAAAGAAACCGAAAAAATGTTGCTGTCGCTTCCCGGATTACGACTATATCGAATGCAGGCTAATTTGTGTCGCTATAATTTATAAATAATTTCTAAAGGAATTGTAAACGAGGAAACTATTGTAGTATCGTGGACAAAAAGGCCTAAGAGGCGCCGTTGGGCTCATCAATGTGTCGTCGGTCTTTCAATTGAATAGTTCCGTAGAAAAGGCCTATGCGACCCTGGCCACGAGCGGTTGCGGAACACGTACGTGGTGGGGATAAGAATAGACAAGGTTAGTGTCAGTGGAGAAGCCAGAGAGTGTGAATCGAGAAGTCAGAGAGTGCAAGTTGCGTTGTCGAGAGAGTGTGGTCCGCGTGAGAGAGAGAGAGAGAGAGAGAGAGAGAACGTTGGATCTGTTGTGACGAGAGTTGCAAATTAACTATTGAGTTGTCAAAATTATAGTACGTTATTGTGACTAGTTCACGTTAAACAACCATCGTTTTCTGCTTAATCAACATCTATACAATCCACTCATTGTAAATAAATAAATAATAATAATATATTTACGACATTACACTGTAATAGCTCCATTTCAAAAATTCAACGCAGCTATTGAATCCAATCAAATGTTCTAAAATTATCAGTAATCGAAACTATAATAACAAGAACGTATCTTGCTGATCTTATTTGTAACTAATGGGAAAAAGTGAATCAAGGGAACTAATAATCGCGTTCATAAATACAAATGACATTAGTTAACGATTGAACTTGCTTAAGCGAAACACAACGGTTCAGTAAATTCTCAGCAAGCACATGGTACAGAAGGGAAAGCAATTAAACAGGAAATAATTTAATGTTTACGCGTAAGCCGTATCTTTTTGGATATTCAGATTATTAACAGCATTCAAAAATTATATCTTAGAACCATATCGTTATAACGTCATACACGTTCGCCGTGTACGTGCTTGGATTTTTATTAGAGGTATCTCGTTTCCAGAGTAAAACCTGTTATGAATCTGCCGAGAACAGTGGCACTTTTGCCTGCCTGGAAAAATACGAAAGTATAACAGGTATCGATGTGATTTCGTTCGATTCATTGCGTTATTTAATATTCTTCTACCTTCCTCTGTTTTACCTATTCCCAGCGGTAGTTTTATCGTGTTTCTCCTTCTCCTCGAAGCGAATGTTATTCAATTTCCACCATCGAAAAGAAATTATTTCACTTCGTAGCTCACTCGTGAACGGTGTTTGTAATTCATAAGAATTTCAATCGTATCCCTTATAATGTGTCTATAATTAAAGAACAATACCGCATTAACGCAACATTTCGCTTGCGATTGTTTCTTCTGTCACTTTACGTTACTGAATTTTGTTTTTAAGTAATTATGAAAAATAAATGCTTAATATCTTTCCTGTTAGTCTTCTTTAATTTACATACTACAATTTTATACAGATTGAGAAAATTCGAATATTTATAATAGTAGAATGATCATGTTTCAAATCTTCGGTCGCTCCAAAACATCTATTATTCTGTAAAAAATGTTCATTCCTTAAAAAGAAGAAGGTACTTTGTTCACATCTTTCAACAACGTTGCGTCCATGGAGAGGTATATTTTAATGAATTAAAAATAATAATCGTATATTATTGAAACAAATTTTTTAATTATTTTATTCACTATTTTTAATAGGTAGATATTATTTCACGTAAGAAGAAATCAAAAACTTGGAATTAACAACTTTTCTGATATAACTTAATTCGATTATAATGCCAAAAAATTTAACTTGTATTCCAACTACGCAAACTTTTACTTGCCAAGCATAAAACTCTTTCAAAATTTTATCTTTAGAATCGTTTCTCTCAAAGTTTAATCACAGATCACAGTTACAAACGTTACCTCATTTTAATTCAACGATCTCGCAAAATTTTATACAATTTAATAAAATACCTTCAAAGATATAGTTGAAATGACGACGAATTAAAGGAAATAGAACGTATGTTAAACCGTGTAACTGCTGACATTAGTTGAACGAAACACGAAGCAAGATTTCCAACCATGATGTCGTTTTACCTGATTGCAACGGAGGGTTTGCCTTTTAAACTCACAAATCGTATTTCCCGCTTCCGTGATCATTCTCGCTTTTTCTATGGATCAGCCGCAAATTCGAACAAAAAAGGTTCCTGTTTTATCTGCAGTTGCAGAAGCCGCGGCTGTACGGCAAATCTGATTAACTCGTCGTGGCACGTCGTTCCGCGTGGCACGATTTTTAGTGGGACATGCAAACACACGGACCTGTCCGGGTTCAAAGATGTCCAACCTAGCTAGAGGCTCTCTCTCTCTCGCCTCCATTGTTATCTCGGACTTTTGTGGACCGTAGAACGGATTGTTTTCGGCTTCGCCGTCGACAGTTTTCATTTTGCTATTCAGAAAACTGTTGACGGTTTTTGTTACGCGTTCGTTGTTGCCCCGAAGTGTTTGTCCGCGAATCACCGTGACTTACAACCGTAGACGGAAAACACCTTCTCGGAAAGGCCTTTGAATTGCCAGCACCATCGACTTTCTCTGCAACTGTTGATACGTTTCGAAAGTCTTCAAAACGTTCAAAAAATTCAGAAACATTGAAATAGTTAATGTGGCAAATGTTTATTTTCTGTGGTTTTATCTTTCATCGGTGGAACAGGAGACATCGCAGTCGTAGATTTAATTAAAAGTTTGTCCACTGGTGGATATCCTTAGTCTGTTCACAAAAGTATTCCATTCTAGGAGTAGATATTCGATATTTGACGGAATATTCAGGATTAAAGTTTCAAGACTGTATTATGATTTTGAGCTTGGATATTCAGCAAACGATATAGTGGCGTGAAAGTAACATGTTGGAATTCTATTCAGTCGTAAGAAAGTTGTTTTTTAAACAGTAATTTTCTTGCGAGAATCATGAATACTATTTTGTTATACATATAAGGTGATAGATTGTGGTACCTTGGCCTTATCCAGAGGAGTAAGAAGTGTTCATTCGAAATAAGTCGCAAAAGCGATGCTCTCGATGTAAAGTTAACTTTTATTATTTATTAAGAAGCTGAAGTTTTCCAACCGAGTAGTGTTCTCAATAAACGAACGATACAATAATTGTTTGTTACATAAAAATAAGAGAAAATTTGATAGATTTAAAATTGGATTTTAATAGCCGAAACAGTAAGTTAGTGTCTTATAGAGAAAGAGCTTATTTCCTGGTACACAAAAGATAGAAATGCTACAAAGGGATTAAAATGTTTCGCATAACGCTTCACCATGAGGTACCATGTTTTACAGAAATTTTTTAAATAAACGAGGATAAATTTAGTGTACGTTGGTTTCCTTCTTTAACACGAACATCATTATCGTCTTAAACAAGAAGGATAGGGTACGTAACGTTAGGGAGGGTCATTAATTTCAATTTGCAAGGATAATCCTGAAAGATGCGAGGAAATTGTGCTCGAGTTTCCCGAGAATAACTGCATTCTGTGAATTCATAGGATGCAACTGATAACACGGTTGTACAAAATGCACGTAAAAAACATAATTAACCGTATCCTAAGATGAAACATATACTTACTCGTAATTTATATTTAAAGCGATTTAATATGAAGTCAACAGTTATAGAACAGCGATAGAATTATTTTTCCCTTAATTTTTGTAACTTTAAGAAATTTGTTGAGATAGTTTGGCATAACTAACAAACGGTTAATTACAGTAATAGCAGTCATTCGTTAGTACGAGGTAGTATTTCTGTGCAATTTACATATAGATATGACTTCATTAACACGTATCAGCAATCAATTGGTAATCATTCACGAATAATGATTAAAACTATCGATTGCGAGAGAACGGTTCATCTATCAACTTATTATCTACGCTTGATGACTATGATATTGAACGATTTAATGGACTTTCGTCGATAGCAGTAATACAAGTTACGATTTTAATTCATGAAACTTGTCTTTATGAAATCATTGCTGCCATTAATTAATTCGAACGTCCATCGAACCAACAAAAATTAATATACAACATTCGTGCATAGGACAAAGAACGTATGAAAGCATTGTTCTAAATGTCTAGAACTAAATTCCTGAGGTATACGTTTCCAATTAAATAATCGAAACATTTTTCTTCTTGAACGAAAAACATATATAAAATAAATATATTATAATTATAATTAATTCTAGTTAATAAAATATTTATCTATCCGAGGGAGGCATTATTTCCTTCGAAATACTTATATGCCTTAACTTTTTGAGCGAGTGTGCGCAAATGTGTTTTCACAACTTTGCAATTTTTCTTATATATAAGAGAAAACTATAAAAGAAAAATATAAAAGAGAAATATATAAAAGAAAAAACAGCGTTCGATGATTGGAAAAAAATTTACAAACCGTGTCAGTGATTCCCAATTGGTTAAGCTACTTAAATAAGAAAAAAAGTTCCCCTGCGAGCGTATCTACATATAATTCGGTCTCGGTCTAATTTTTTTGTTCCTCCCCCATACCTTTTTCCCTTCTGTTTCGTGATATTCTGAATATTTCGAATCGTGGCTATCGTATCGAGGCCGCGTTATTCATTTCACCCGTTCCGTTTTTACATTTATTCCTGGCGATTCAATCGCGGCCGAATTTTCTCGGATTCTCGACACGCGAGGCAACTGTACTTTCCGCGAAACCGTATCACCGCGGCGAAACATGACGGAAATTCTCGCTGGTCGAGTTACGCTCCTTTCTGAATTTACGTTACTCGAGCTGGCGTGTCTCGAATGGCTTAGAGTGTTGCGGAGTCGCGGCTTTTGAAACCGCAACGCTACGAACTTTCCCGCGATCTTTGGTGACACAACATTCCCACGATTTAATGCAGACAGTGTGACTGACTTAGAGAGTAAACCACTTATCCAACGTACACGGTCGAAATAGTTCGACGATACGATTTGGAATTATCTCTGCCACCTCTTTTGCGTTATTTTCGATTCAATCGTGTCTTTTTATCCCTAACAGATTTTACAAATCTTAGAAAAATGTACAGGGATTGTTTTGAACGCTAGAATTATGACAGTGGTCAAGGTAAACGATATATATGCGTAATAGTCGTTTATTTTTGTCCTTTGTATTATGAACATTTTTTCGGATGTCTTTCGCTTTGATTTCCTTGCTACAAGTTTCATACTTCAGTCGTCAGTATCTCTAGTGATCTGTCTGAATGTTTTAGTTGGACTGTGCTAAAATTTCCTTTAGAATGTTAAAATTCCTTTTGCTAAGTGAAATGAGCACAAGATTGGGACATATAAATCTGTAACGAGATTAAAGTTATGCTGAAGCGGTAAAACAGAAAACGGTATTTTTAAAATAGGCAAAATAGGTTTGATTAATTATTCCTCGAAAAAATCTACAGTTCTACTTTTTAATTATTTACCTAAGCGAGGTATTATTCTCTAATAGGTAATATTACATATTGAATAGATATAATTAAAAGAAAATTGTACAGCAATAGCTTTCCCTTATTAATATCTCCGTCAGTTCTCCGAAAATAAGAAATATATCTACTAGCGAAACGGTAAAAGAAGAAACGATCGAATGGAGGTGACATTAATAGAATAAGTTACTAGCTAGCCACGTTTCAATGGCTTCTGATAATATATTATCGAGATCCATTTCGATCCAATTCCTATCGCACGAATGAAAATATATCAATGGGGTCAAAAGCGCTTTAAAGGCCAGTCACTTGGAATGAGTTGTCCATAGGATCGCACGAAAGTCCCTTTCACGCTATAAATCTCCTAAAAACGATTCTCTTGAGCTGATGTTTGAAAAGATTGCATCGGGAGCTTTTACGAAGTTTTATTTTCTTGATAATTCCAACCTCGAGTGGTACTTTATCGATGGTCAACGAAAGGATAATTTTGCCGGTTCCTCCTCGTTCGTTATAACGCTGTATAAACTACACGTTCCTTTCAATGCAAGAATCAGAGATGCGATTATTGGAAACCCTTCAGTTTACTTGTATTCGAAGAGAAAGAACGAAATAACGTTATTTCGTCTAAATGTAGGTAAAATACCGTGAGTGTCCATGTACTAGTTTCAATTTTCGTAAAACATGCAAATGTTTATACATATGAAATACAGATTGAGAAAAATTTATATAGACTACAACTAGATACGATCTACTATTAATTTCATTAGAAATAAAGTAGTATGGTAAGAAAAATAAATTATTTGGCACATACAATACCATATTTAGGAGCAAAAAATCATGCACGATCTGGTACGAATTTTTTGAAATTATTCGACGTAAAATTACTTGAAAGTCGGTAACTTGAACCGAGTTATCGTAACTATTTGACAAGTTATCCGTGTCAAAGCACTTCCTGAGTGACAAGGAATGCATTATTAATCGATCGGCAATTACTTGTACAAACTGGATGGACCAGAGCTGAACCGCAAGCGCCACGTCCATTAACGTCGCAAAATTCTGTCACCGATGCGGCTTGTTCGTCTTTTATTTTTCACTTTTCTCGTTTACATCGCTAAGCACGAGTCGAGAGCGTTGAAAGAAGGAGACATTAATTACATTAGAACGAAATGCGCCCGCTTGCCTAGACACTTGGCCTAGTAACGTTGCTGTAACCGAGCGACGATCAAATAAACTAATCAGCTGATAAAATCCCTTAAAGCATATAAGGGAAAGCGGACCACCTCTTCTTCTCTTTACAGATGGAATTTTTATCCGGCGATTCTCCACATCAGAAAATAGGAGTAGTATTAATAACCATGATGAAACCCAACCACTCAGCAAACAATACTTGTCTGCGCTCTGCCTATATCCAAATTGGCAGTGCAACACAGGCTAAGTTGACTGACCGATCTTCATATTCCCCTCTAGCCCGCCATATAGTGACACCCACGCTCAAGATAATTGCTACATCGTGTGTATGGCGCACACGCGGGCCTCTCGCACCTCCCGCTCGATAAGTATAGAAGCAATAGTATCCCCTCCTGATCTTTGATCGCGACAAGAAGATCCGGAGTAGGGGTAGCCGCTCCACTAGGAAACGTCGCACTGTAAGAGGGGGGAGAACCGAGCTTTAGATACAGTAGTCCCACCGTTCGTGAAAAGGGATATATACATATCTTGCTTACATATCATCCTATCAGTTAAAGAAGAAATATACAGGTTCAGAATATAAGAGTTAACAACCACCAAAACCCATTAATTACCCAACTGCTTGACACGACGGATCAGATTCGCAGACTAAAAAGACAATACCCTCTAGATTGAAGTATTAAATTCAACTAGAATCAAACATACTATAAACTATTATAATCCAAGCTACAGTACCGCGCCAAAAGAATTTACTTATAATTCTGAATGAGAATTGATTATAAATAGTCTACCAAATAAAAAAAAAAATTATTATGTATAATATTTTTTTTTGTCTTTCCTCCCTCTCTTCTTCCATTGTGTCCAAGTCCTGCTAGTAAGCAGTCTTACTGATGATGTTGATTGACGAGTCCATTTACCCACTAGCAGATCCCAGACGCAACGGCTACTCTTGCTTCCTCTTCCCTTTTCCTTTATTTGTCGGGTTATCTTTATCTTCCATCTCCCTCCTCTTCTTCCATTGTGTCCAAGTCCTGCTAGTAAGCAGTCTTACTTGATGATGTTGATTGATGAGTCCACATTTTTACCCACTAGCAGATCCCAGACGCAACGGCTACTCCTGCTTCCTCTTCCCTTTCCTTTATTTGTCGGGTTATCTTTATCTTCCATCTCCCTCCACGCTTTCGTAAGTTGTTGTTTGTTTAATAATTACGGATTCTCAGCAGCTGTGAAACCAACATGTGGGGGGGGGGGCAAGATGTCAATTCCTCAAGTCCCTTGGACGGCCTTTTGGGAGACACATAGTAATTGTTCGCTTGGCTTTGTGTAGTAGTAAACTCCGCTGGTTGAAGGTCCCGCCCCCTGCTGCGGGTGTAGATGTCGCCGCCGCTGCTGCTTTTTTTTTCGTTTTTGATGTGTGGAAGAAAAATCGGACTCGGTCGCCGGGATTCGAACCCGGACTCTCACGTTCGTAACTTCAGGCGCTAACCACTGCGCTACCGTCGTCCGACACTGGTTACTGTCGAGTAGTGGTATTTTACTGTCGAGTACCGCCACAGTAAGAATCCTCTAGCGAGTAAACGAGCCACCGAGCATGGACCAGGAACGCGAATTCTCTTAACTCTGTATTGTAGCTGCTATTACAAAGGCTCGTGAAAAATTGCCCGTAAAAAAAAATCCTTTCTCTTGGTTAACTGCGAACTCTTTTACGCTTTTAATACCGGTACGGTACTAGCAAAGATACTAGTAAACATTCTTGTAGAAAAAAGTTGTGGGCTTGATTAATTACTAGAATGGGTTAGTATTTCACGCTTAAAATTCGGCTATTGTATAAAAACGTATACGATTAATTTTAATCTTTGAAACAAAAATATTTTTGTATTTTATAATTTCAATTTACTTTCCTGTCAATTTTCTGATTCTTTCTACCCTGTCAACGTTTTCTTTTCCGTAAAATATTTTATAATTTTTCAAGATATATTATATAATTGTTACTTTTGTTACAATATTTTTCAGAACAGGAAGATATCTTTTAACAAGGAGATAAGCGTAATTCGCGATCGAGGAAACTCTGAAGACTTCACAGGTAAACGAGACAATCAATCGATAATATGATCATTGATCCGTCAGTTAACCCTCTCATTCCTGAATTATTTAACAGTCTGCTTACTTGTTACATAATAAGTAGACGATTCGTTCAGATATAGAATCCTGACAGAAATCCTTTTTATCCACTAAATATTCGAAGTTCTATATTCCAAATATTTTCTCCAATCTTGCATATTATCGGCTTTCAATGCAATTTTGTGTCTTTAAATTTTTTTATATCATACTTGATTATTGTGGGAACGAGAGGGTTAATAAATTAATTGTGATTATTAGCATTAACACTAAAACGATTACATAGTACAAGCTAAACCAGAGTTTAGTCGATCTACTCTAATACGTACGCAAATAAACGACAAACTTTAAGTCGCGTGATAAATCTTTCCCGCAACACAAAAGTCGCGATACAATTCGCAATTCAGGAACTCTCTCCGCCTCGCGATTTTTATGGCGTATAACAACAAGAATAAAATATTCCCCTTTGTGTCGCCGAATCTTTTATACGTTCCATTCTGCTACTTATTTCGCGCGAATTCCCGGAAAGGAACACCGGCCATTACTGAATTGCATCAGAGGGAAATTGGCCTAGAAGCCAGCCCCATAGTCGGTTGGATTCTCCGTTAGGTAGGTTAGGTAACGCACGGCGGTTGAAAATGCGAATTCTCTTTACTTCTCTATTGTCCACCGTACTGGCAAAGGGGATGAGAGGAAGAGAGAAAGAGCGAGAGAGAAGGAGTGAGAGAGCGAGAGAGAAAGAGAGGAAGAGAGAGAGAATTGGGCTAGGGAGGAAGGGGATATTTGCTCTTCTGGGAAAGTAAACTCCAGAGCCTTTCATACACGCGCGACTCGTAGCGCTAACCCAATTTTACCGGTACGACGCCAACGAAGCTTCGGCGGCTACGTTTTCACCGAGAGACGGGTTATTTGCCTTACCTACACGCCACTACACGGTACCGTCTTTTATACAAAGTATTGGCAAAGGTTGGAAATGTCCCTGTAGGAAGAGTGCGCCCACGACAGTTAAAATAATATCGGTTCATGGTGTGGAAGCTTCGAAAATATTATTTGTTAGACGCGCTTTACGTGTTTTGAGAAATTTCTCTTAGGGAGATAAACCGAAACAATGTGGAGGTCGAAGTGTTTGCTTTAGGAGGGAGCGGTTATACATGGAATGTATCATGCTACACGGTGGATAATCGATACTGTTACTGTCTTTCAAGGGTTTTATTTTTAACTTTGAAATTTGCGATTACTTTTAGCGATTATAATTTACGAGATAGTGTTACTGAATTAATTCAGCAGATTTATTGCAATTGTATGTTTCTCTCGGTTTTGCCTTATTTTAATATGTTGACTACCACGATTAGTCAGTAATGATTGGCGAGGTGGGAATTGATTGAGACAGTTAAATTAGAAATGAACAGTACATGTTCGTAAAATTTTCAATATTTTTAATACTGTGATAATAACGTGAGGTACTACCACAAATAGATACCAAGAAAAGTTTCAGTAAATTTATTTCCTGATACGTATATTTGGCTATATCGCATAAAATTTGCATAGCAGATAACATGTTAACCCAAATGCAGCTAATCTTTTTTTTTTATATTATTCAAAATAACGTTATCATCCCTTTATTTAGATTCTAAATTGAATACGCTAATTTCATTTCCCTATGTTACTATTATTTAATTTAAATAAATTGTCATTCTTTCAAAAGAACAAGTGCTGGGAATCATAAAGTAAACTTTATAGTCATGGTTCCAGCACCAAATTCAACAATCAGGGAATTTTTAGGACTGGGAGGACTGAACAAGAGGACGCGGGAGGGGGCTGCAACGGAAAGATAATTCATAAGAGGTTCCTGGAGCACTCTTGTCATACGCGTAGAATGGTCATCGTGGAGTTTTAGTCGGTAAGAGTCCGACACTACTCTACTGTTGCCGATTATTAGCAGCAGCGGAGTGTCCATGAGGATTTCTCCACGTGCAAAAAAAAAAAAAAGACGAGTATATACAATTTTTAACTCTTACTTCGCATTTATTTATATGTAGTAATTGAAAAAACGAATAAATTACGAAAAACGCAGATCGTGCACTTCGTACCGAATGTAAAGTTCAAAAACAAAGTAAAAAGTAAAAGAGACCGTGGAATTCTTGTACCAAGTCTTTATTTAGACGAGCGTGTTATATAGATATGAAATCTGGAATTCCCTATTCTAAACACGTGCACGCTGCAGCAGGTGACACCGTCGTCGGATAACGGTATCTAGTTTTATAGCAGGAACAAAGTTGTCTAGACGAAAAGACCGAGTGTGGAAGTAGTAGAGTGAAAGGTACACAGGGCTCGTAACGAAGTTTTCAAAGACAACATGGAGTTTGATATCTAACGAGTTCATTCTACTCGGCTGCGATGGCAAAAACTGCAAGTGGAGATCTCTATCTGCCACTCTTTCCGGCCAGGTCACCCATCTATCTTCGTTTCACCCTCCTTCTGTACCCTTCTTCGTCTCTTTTCCTAGCAACCAATGTTGAGAAACGCGAAATTCGTTCCCCTACCCTTCGCGCGTTACTCACCCAAGGCTCCTGGATTTTAATTTTATAAGAAATTATTGGCATACAGCGATGTACTTTGATCGTTCGAGTGTCTCTTATTACGCGTTCTACGTTTCATACAATCGCTTTCTTTATGCTTAAAGCGTGTTTCTACAATCAAATAAATATAAGATTCGTGGTACGAATTATTTCTATCTTTTGATGGAAACTTGCATTTCTTTCAATCAAAATTATACATTTTTATATCCGCTATTTTAACATAAAATTGTAGTTTCGAAACAGCGTTTCTACAATATAATTTTATGTACTATTTTAGATTATAACAATGAATATCTAAACGTGCAAAATTATAACACTATTGATCCTTAATTGGCTAGGTCACAGTTAGCTACAGGATGGAGACTCTGTCGGATCACCTCTACATAATGATGGAGATGGAGCTTGATCGACGACGGGACGCGAACCGTTCCCACCGACTGCCACCGCCACCACCGACACCGAGGTGGCGCCTGAAGGAGAGGGACAAAGAGATGTTGCGCGCGGCAGTTACCGTTTCCGCCTGGAGCTGGGACGCACGGACAACGACAACCACCATCGCCAGTGTCGACGAGGAGGTGGAGGAGCTTTGGGAATACATGAGAGCGGCGTGCGACGCCTCGATGCCGCGCTCCGTGCCGGGTGGTAAAAGCGACCGCTGCGTCTACTGGTGGACACCGACGATCGCCGACTTGCGAGCTAACTGCGTTCGAGCCCGACGTAGATTTCTGAGGGCGCGTCGCC